>NW_007729129.1:78593-102909 GCF_000696425.1 Galeopterus variegatus
CAGTGAGCATGCAATGGTCCAGCCCAGTGACCATTAGCTAAGAAGATTAGTAAAAAGGAAAGGGATTTTCAGGAGAAAGAGAAAAAGGCCCTGAAGGCATTGCAGAAGCCTCTGGGGCCAACCCTTTCATTTCAGGTCCAAAGACCTAGGGAGACAGAAGGGTTTTGTGGAACAGGCCCGAGGCACCCTCTATGGGCTCTCTGCCCAGGGCCACCTCGAGAAGCTGCTTTGGCTGCTCCAGCTGTGGCTAAATTGGCCCCAGGTGTGGCTGGACCTGCAGCTTTGGAAAATACAAGCCAGAAGTCTTGGCTGCATCCACGTGGTGTTAGGTCTGCAGGCTCACAGAATGCCAGAGCTGGGAAGCCTTGGGAGCCTCCACCCATATTTCAAAGTATGTATAGAAAAGTCTGGGGGCCCAGGAAGAGATCTGTGGTAGGGGTGGGTGGAGTCATTGCAGACAGCCTTTGCTAGAGCAATGCCAAGCAGAAATGTGGGGTCAGAGTTGCAGCAGAGAAACCCCAACAGTGCCATGCATAGTGGAGCTGTGAGAGTGGGACCGCCATGGAGTCCCCAGACCTGTGGAGCTACCAGAGTGGAACACCATCCTGGGACAGGTGAAGTGTGGCCTGAGACCAGGAAAGCCATAGGAGTGGAGCTGCCCAAGGATTTGGGGACCCAACCCCCACACCAGTGTGCAGAGGCAGTTGAACATGGAATCAAGGTACCTGATTCGCCAGCCTTGAGATTTAATGCCTGCCCTGCTGGGTTTTGGATTTGTTTGGGACCTGTTTTTCCTTTATTTTGGCCTATTCCTCCCTTTTGGAATGGCAATGTATATCCAATGTCTGTTCCACCAATGTATCTTGGCAGTAGATAAATTTGGTTTTGTTTTTCAGATTCACAGCTGGGAGGACTTTTGCTTTTGGCCTCAGAGGAGACTTTGGACTTTTAATTTGGTGCTGGAGCAAGCTAAGACTTTTGGGACTGTTGGGATGGAATGATGGTATTTTGTATGTGAGAGGGACATTAGTTTTAGGGGGCCAGGGGTGGAATGATGGAGTTTGGATGTGTTGTTCCCTCCAAAACTCATGTGGAAATTTGATCTCCAATGTGGCAGTGTTGGAAACTGATTGAGTCATGGGGGCGGATCCCTCATGAATGGATTAATGCTCTCCCTGTGGGAGGGGGGATAAATGAGAGAGTTCTCGCTCTATTAGTTCCTGCGAGAGCTCGTTGCTTAAAAAGACCCTGGCACCTCCTCTCTCTCTCTTGCTTTCTCTCCCATGTGATCTGCTTGTACCCACCAAATGCCTCCTGCTTTTCTGCCATGAGTAGAAGCAGTCTGAGGCCCATGCCAGATGCAGCTGTCCCAGAATCGTAAGCCAAATAAACCTCTCTTCTTTATAAATTACCCAGTCTCAGGTAATTCTGTTATAGCAACACAAAACGGACTAATACAATGGGTAAGGGAAGATTGGGAAACAATGTCTTCCCCACATGTTTTTTCCTTTTGCCTAATTCGGAAATGCTCACATCAAGATAAAGGGAGTGAAAGAAAGTGAAAGCCTGTCCGGCCATGCAGTCCACCTCAGCTACTCCTGCAGGGAAGGAACCCTGTTCCTTATTCCTCACATGTCTTATAGTCTCTTCCTACACTTCTCATGTTGGATAATTTTGCAGGGCCCTGCAGAGAGGAAACGTTCTCACCATGGGACCTGTCCTGGTATTGAATATGTTGACCAGCTACTTCCCCTACCCTTCATCAAAAAGTGACCTCTTTTCTAATCCTCCTCTGGTTGATGTCAAGTCGTATACCCACCAAGAACGTATCCTCTTCTTCCTTGAGTCTTTGAGAATCTTCATTATTTAGTGATTTCACTGACATGTTCTGTTAGTGTTCTGACAGAGAAACACTAAAATCTTGTATTTCTAGGATCTGGACCTAATTAATTTCTGCTTGTATGATGCAGAGTGAATGAATCCACTTAGAATAGCAATTCCAGTCGATGCTTTGTTTTATTTATTTAGGTCATTTATGTTCCCTGGAGTGCACCCCTTCCATCGTGAAATATCCTCTCTTGGGCCATTATTTTGGGAGGATGTCAAAAGCAAAGATCCTAATATATTGACTTAAAATAATTCTAATGTTATTGACTTGCAAGATACAGAGATTTTAGAGCTCTACCCTTACCGATTCAAGATTTTAATTGCCTTATCTCTGGAGCTATTAAAGATAATGATTGTTGGCAGTAAGTGTTGCTGGGTCACCATTATGTGTGTCAGCTGCAGAGGCATTACTGCTGAGCTCTCGTGCAAGGGGATGCAATTCACATTGCTTTAAAGATTTAAATATTTAAATTACTTAATATAAATTATTCTATATAACCCGTGGCAAGAACCTCAATGCTAGAGCTACTGAAGCAGGCTAATAGCACATTTGAACAATGGGAGGATCTCTTTTCTCTGAGCTCTTCCTTTCGATATTCATGAATTTGCCTTTATAGGAAGAACCACATAGGATAATATAAGAGAAAAAAAATTAATCACTTTCCTAAATAAATATTTCTATAACAGATTATATTTTTATTCCTGCTTTCTTCCACCTTTAGTATGGATATTCTGGACATTCCAAAATGACAACCTACCCACCATCCTATTCATCGGCATTGTTTAGAGTCTGGGCTGAAGAGGTCTAGAGATGAGTGATAGAGGTCAGGAGGCTTTTGATCTCTGTTGATAACCTTTTGCTGGTTTAAGACCAGTTAAGCTGGTGTATCCAAGCAGGATTTTCTTCTTTTGTGAGGGAATATAAAAGTTTATATCTTATCTTTTAATTTTGATTGTGTGTTTTAGATATCTCTTTTTGTTTCAAAGAATAGAGACTCACTAACACTATTTCTAATAATAGGAGGGAATAAGGTATTAACTGAAGTGCCAAACAGTTTGTGTTCAGGGTTCTGCAGTTTGGTGTTCTGCTGACTCTGAAAGTTCTGTGATTCTCCTATTTACTGCTGCTGTGGCCATTGGCCTCAGGTTGGGCTGCCCCAGACTGGTGGAATAGCAGACAGGCGAAGAAAGAAAGTCCATGAAAAGTCTGCTCTCACAGTCAAAGGCTCTGCTTTCTGTGCTGAAGCCCACCATCAGTAAAACTCTGTGGCTCTCTGGATCTCTCTCTCTCTCATGCCCTTGCAATCTTGTTCTTATGGTATTTCTATCTCATATCATTTGTTATGGCTCATACTCCTCTGTTAATTTCTCTGTGGCATTTTTTCCCCAGTATCTTACATCAGAGAATCTCATTGGCCCAGCTCGTCTTTCATACCATGCCACACAACATGTCACCTGTCTGCTCTTGGGGGAAATGCCTAATCATCTACAGAGGGGGTGGCATGATTCATGTTGCATGTGCTGGAATTGGCAATGGCTGTAAGTGTGACAAATTTTCAGGCATATGTTGCTCAGTAAAGATGAATAACTTTTGAGTGGATTTATTTTTTTGATAGTGTCCTTGAGAAGCCATCCTACTATGACTTTAGAATTTAGGTTGCATTCTAACCTTAGATTTCAATCTTCATGGGAAAAATTGTCATCTAACATCACCCTGCAGTAGAGAAAGAGTAAGGGAGAGCTCAGTGGTAACTGTTCCTAAGGACCTGGGATCACATATTCCAAATTCCTCAGATGTCTCCACTCCAAATGACAGAGTCACTCTCCTGGTCAATGGCATCCTTAACTTCAATCTTTGCAACAGGGGAACGATTAAGGAAGCAGCTGAATTAGTTTAACATCTCCTTTCTCTTGTTCCCAGTCTGGGAGGAAGGGTGCTATCTTTCCACATACAATCATACACCCCAGGGGGAAGAAAGAAAAAACTTTTGTGTTTCAAGCTAATTGAAGAGGCATGTGATGGCTCTTGAGGGGAAGAGATGTAGATTAATCTTGGACTGATGAGGAAGAAGTTGTGATTTTGACACAGTTCAGCCTGCAATAAACTCGGAGTCTGTGGAGAAGACAGAAAGCAGACACAAGTTTATTCTATAGTATTATGAGTGTGGTTAGAGGCCTGCACAGGGTTCCAAAGAGAACAGACTGGTGAGCAACCCAGACTGGAGGGTGAGGAATATTTCTTGTGTTCACAGAAAAGAGGACGACAGAATCCATCCGCTAAGAGAAGAAGGAGACTTTATTTTCCAGAGAGAGGTTAAAAAAAAAACAGAGGAGAAAAAAGCAATCTGCAGATTGAAGAGCACAGGCTCTGGCTGGGCCAAAGTCAAGCACTCCAGAGAACAAAGGAGGAAGGCGATATTTATGCCTCCCGAGACCAGGTTTACATGCATATTCAGTGAGCTTAGAGGAATGCTATGAGTGTTTATGGAGAAGGCTGCACACATGCGCAGTGAGTGAACACATCACAAAGGTGTGCTATTGTGCAGGCTCTAAGGCTGGCCAAGGCTGGTTTTGAGGTGGCCTCTCTTATCAAAGAAGGAGAAAAATGTCCTTGGAGTCTGTTTTCCATCTAATTGGGGACACTGCAGGCCTCCAAGAATGAGAAGGAGGGGGTCGGTTGCTGGTAACAGGTGATCATATTGAAGGTCAGTGTAGAATTCCCAGCTATGGCTGATTTGGCCTGATCTTCTGAGAGCTGTCTTTGTTTAATTACAGAAAAGAAAACCTTATAACAGTAAGATACATACTTGTAGGCTGAGAAATATATCTGTCCTTTCCTTCCCACTGTGGCCATTTGGTTCTGTTAGCAATTTGAACATCTCTTTCAGCCACAGAGAGTCCATTTTGCATGTCTTTTGGGGTACATTTTCACACTTGAGTGAGTAACTTTTTAGCTAATTGTTGTGGCAATGCAGCAGAAATAAGATCGAAGATGGAGTAGGATGTGTTCCAGGCAGAGGGAACAGCATTTGTAAAGGCAAGAAGGCAAGATGTGTTCTGCCAGAATCGTCTGATTTTGACGTTCATATTGTGAGCTTTCTAAAATCACATAAAGACCCTTTGTGATCTGTCTCCTGATCTCTGCCCCAGATCATCGGCCTAACATTCTCTCTCCTGACATGCTTGTCTCCCAGAGGACAGACGCTGGCAGATGCACAGTCCCACTGAAAAGTGGATTTCACAGAAGTCTTCTGGAATTTAGATGCCAGCCCAGGAAGAAATGGAGTGGGAAGAGACAGGCTTGAATTGACTGAGGTCATCTGAAAAGTATATCTGAAGAGACAGAGAAATCTCTGACTTGACAGAGTTTATCCAGAAATAACCAGATTTCACTTGGTGAAAGTGAAGCTCGAGATAAAAATTAAGTTCTCTTTAGAATAACAAAATTGGCTTTTTGCAAACCTGAATATTTGATTTATAAAATCTGTACCCACAATATAAGCTTTTCGTAGACCCAAAAATATTTTTAAAAACATATTTGGACCCCCAAATTACTTATTAAAGACACATTGAAAATTTGAACATAGAATTCACAATGGGAAGAAATCCATCACTTAAAAAAATGAGAAAACTGAGAACTACAGAGCTGAAGTGGCTTCTTTAAGGTCATAGAGCAGATGGGGAACTAGTAACTCACCTAAATTTTCTTAATAAATTTCATTCCATCAATCCTGAATATTTGAGAATGTTTACTCAAATTTTTAAAAGAAAGGGCAAGCCTTAAAATAAGTTATAAATGACAGCAAGACTAAAGAGATAAAGAAAGTACAGTAAGAAGTGGGAATGATAAAAGAGGATAATTTCTGAAGTTATTTTGTAGATGGGTAACAGTTCGGTTCAGGGTTGTTATGGAACAATGCAAGCATCAGTAGGTGTATTCAGACCTTCTGTTGTGAAGAGGCTCTCCTTTTACACTATGTTTCTATTTATTTTCTCAGAAATATTAAATACATGCTGTAGTTATAAAAAATAATAGAAATTAAATACTTTTTCCTCCAAAGTAAATGATTCAACAGTGCCTAACCACAGTAATTATCTCACTATATTTCTTTAATTTTATGTCAGATACTAAGTGTTGTTCTTTGCCTTTGCTGAATTTTGTTTTTGGACCTCAGTGTATATAAATATAAAGTATGTTTTGGATTAGAAGGCCTCTGAAGTATCTATGTTTATTCTGCACTACACTAAATACCCATGATTTAATGATTTGCAAACTGATGGTAAAAAAAAAAAATAATGCAGTTAAATCATATTTTCCATTGCCTTCCAGTTTAAAATAAAATACTAATTACAACAGGAAAAAAAGTGTTTTATTCCAAGGGATAATAATCACACTTTCATATATTAACAAACATATGATACATTTAAATTAGAACACTTCTTTGGTAAGACAATCATACTCAAGCTAAGATACAGATATACGAGTACTATAATTTTACAGTGTCCATTTTAACATTTGATATTTACTCTCTTATTGGCAAAAGACCAATGAAGAGGAATATATTGCATTACTCTTACAATCTAAGACTTTACCTCTACTGCAAAGAAAATACTAGTAGAAGCCTGTTTTACCAAAAGCCAGCTTTAATATCTAATTATATTTAATGATGCTATTCCATAATAAAACTCCATTTTAATCATATTATTCACGAGGCCATTAAAAATGTGTTAGACTGAGATATTCTATAAAACACATTCTGTAAAAGTCCCTGGTCACAGAGAAGTCATTGTTTAATAAACAGTTTTATTTCTATTTTTAAAAATCTAAACAAATGATTTATTTTTCCAAAAATGCAAACTTCGTGACTTTGGGGTTACATATAGTAATAGTTTATTTTCCCATAATCTGGGAGTTTGCCACAAACTAAGAGGAGAAGAAAATAGGCCCTGGGCCGGCCTGGTGGCGCACTGGAGAGTGCGCCGCTTGGGAGCGCGGCGGCGCTCCCGCCGAGGGTTCGGATCCCATGTGGAAACCAGTTCCCGCTCACTGGCTGAGCGCGGTGCGGGTGCAACACCGAGCGTTGCGATCCCGTTGCCGGTCCCCGGTGTGGGTGTGACACTGAGGGTTGCAATCCCGTTACCGGTCAGTAAAAAAGACAAAAAGGAAAAAAAGAAAAAAGAAAATAGGCCCTAAGTTGTTAAAATAGTGGTCAAAATATTTACTTTATCAAAATTTAATGAATTTATAAAGCTCCTCAAAATATTTTCTTTTACTTTATGCAAGTTGTATCTTGGTTATCTTATTTCTAACTTAATAATAGATCTAAATTTAGTCTAAATTACAAAGGAGGCACAAAATTTTATTATATTTTCCAACGCACCTAAGTACAGTTAAAGCTGACGACAATAAATGTAGTATTAACCCTGCAAAGGACTAGTTTAGTAATGTCTTCATTTATACAACACCCTCTAGCAAAATATACTCTAAACCCTTGCTTTGTGTTAAAGGAATTAGTAACATCACTATTAAGGTCTATATGTTGGGTAAATTTCTTAAGTTCTCCAAGTGTGGTAAGTGGCACCCCCCTTTATTTTCTTTAAAAACTTCACAATTTAAGGCGTTTCTTTATCTTTCATTTTCTACAGTCTTAGACTGACCTAACTATATCTGGAATATGACCCAGGGCCTTTTTATCAATTAAATATGAAGTTTATTTTCTTTGGTTTAGGTGCCACTATCTACTGACAATTTCTCAAATGAAAGAAAGCTGGAGTAATATATATAAAAGCACTGAAGAGAGACCTTAAGAGGTTACTCTTGAGAAGGAGATCTTAAAATAGCCTTAGCAAGTGTATAATATCCAAAACGTTAAGATATCTCTGGGTGAGAAGGCAGTGCTGACTTTTAGTCCTACCAGTTTCTGTAACAGGTCCATTTACTGTGGAGAAGTGATTTGTGAGTTCTTTGCAAGGAGGGGGGCAATTTATTTTTCTTTATGAATTGTCCATTATAATGACACATGTATGTTCAACATAGTGGATTTTCTGAATGAGAGTTATTTTTATTTCAAAAGCTATGTTGCTCTTTTTAAACTGTACTCATATTTTATGTCAATATTAAAAACCAATAGATAACAGTAGCCAAAATTTAAGTTAGCCCACTATTTGAAGAATATAAGTGTTTTAAGTACAATATAATATAAATAATTTTAGTGAGAGTTCATTTTTTTCATTCTAAGAAAAAGAAATAAAATGGAGGATTTCTCACTTTTTTTCTTAAATTAATAAGAGGATATATTGGAATAGTTAATACCTATAATATATAGATATTAAAAATATACTATAATCCACAGACATTAAATACGCATGAAACAATAATAGTAGTAAGTAGTACACTTAAAATGAAAATTGATATTTCACTGCTTCCCTGGGAAATCTCATAATCGCTTTTACCCTATCTTTAGCATATTTTAATATGAAATATTCATTATGCAAATGAAACAGATTTTTGATTTTCAAAGTATTTAGAATTATTTTACTTTTATCGATATTGTAAGAAATTCTGCAGTAATGTCGGCAGCTGCAGCTGAGGGATTAGGTGTAATCTTGGTCTTCCTATGTAATTTCGGATACAGAGTCGGCAAAGTTGGCAAAGAGAGCTTGGGGTGGCTACAAGAAGACATGAAAGTATTATTTAATTAAAATAAAAATAAATTTTAAATGTTAAGAAACATGAAATAAAAACATAGAAAAATACTATGATGCTTTGTAGTAAACTAGGACAGTGTGATCACTATACTAGTACACTCAAATTAGCTTTAATATTAAAGCTAAAGGAAATTTTATTATCATCTCTAGACCAGGCTCAAGAAAGTCTGTTTTAGAACAAGTGTTAAGTGTGAAAATATTCCCTGATTATGTTCTACAACATGTTATAGAAGGTGCATGCCCTATAAAATGTGGTATGTTTTCAAATATAAATTAGCAGACTTTATATCAGAACTACGTATCATGCACCTAAGGAATTTGAAAGTTTAGATAAGATGAAGAAAGAAAATTAAAATCACCATGAAATCTTTATAGATAGAAACTACTTTCACAAAAAGTATTCCAAATTTTATACCATTATTGCTTTCCATGCCAACAAAACATTTTTCAATTTCATTTATTTCAGGCAAATATACTTTTGTTTATTTTTTAAAAGTATACTTGAAATAAATGACATTTACTTATTCACTTATATATTTATTTATCCACTGTATTTTCAATTTCATTTATTTCAGGCAAATATACTTTTGTTTATTTTTAAAAAGTATACTTGAAATAAATGACATTTACTTATTCACTTATATATTTATTTATCCACTGTATTCTTCTTACCTTCATGTTGAAGTAGTATTCTTTCCTCCACACTGCTTGACTTAGCTACATCTACAGGTCGCAGAAGCTCTGTATTTTTGGCATTGATATCTGCTCCAAATTCTAGCAGTAAGTTTATGATTTCCACACTGGATTGTTGAGCAGCAGCATGTAATGGAGTATCCCAATACTTGCCTTTCTGTACATCAGCACCTATAGATACATGGGATGTGATGATAAATACAAACGAAAGTTATTAGATAAGTCAGTTGCCTCGGTGGGCAAAGGAAACGGAAGGCAATTGAGGAAGGGTGCAAAGGGGACTTCAGCTCTATCTGTAATAAGTTACTTCTTTATATATGTACATATGTACTTTCATATATATACACCTCATATATGCATATACATATATAAAATCTTAAAACTTCGTACATCTGGATGAGGGGGTACACACCTTTATTATGTTGTGCTCTAATACTTCTCTGTATTCTTCAAAGATCTCATAATAAAAAGAGAATTTAAAATTTTTAAATGATTCCAAAAGTAGTCATATTAGCTGATATTATAAACAGTGCATGACTAAGTTCGCTCATATTTATTTCCATCATGACTGATAGCTCTTAGGATTATTCAAGAGCTTATTGCTCTTATTCTTTTCATTTATTTTAAGGCAATAGAGCTCTTTGGTTTCTTGGAAAATTCATGCATCTATGTATGTGAGCTATTTAGATAAAATGTATATAGATTTTCCTGCCACTTCTCACTCATGTAGTTTAAGGCAATAAATATATAAAGATATCGAGACTCTTAAGTGGAAAGGCACATTGATGATATCTGCATGCAGAGTGAGTTTTTGAAAAATGCTTACATTAAAAAAAGACAGCTCTACATTTTAAAATACCTATTACATAGTTATTTTATCTTAATGCAAGGCCTGGCACATGGTGGTCATTCAATACTGTTTAGTATTATAAAACACAATAATCCCATTTCTAGGACATAAATGGTTACACCACCAAGAAATATCTACCAATAAAAATACGTAAGTTCCTTTCAACTGTTTCTGAAACTATCTATAAAATGAATGATGTCTTTAAGAAGCAGTATATCTTAAGAGTTCCTTTATGGCTCTCCTGCTACTTTCAAATTTCAATAAATGTAATTGTTTTCAATATTTTTAAAACAAATATGAAATATTTAGTGGAAAAATTATATTCCATAGCAAAATTTCCATAGATAAAACATAAACTTTGTTAGTTGTATCAATTTTATGGGAGGACAGGATAACAATCAATTAACAATTATTAATGGCACATTTTCAATATTTTTTAAACCCAATATAAAATGCTTGCTGGCAAGAATAATATTCTTAGTAAAGTAAAAAAAAAAACTAGATGATTAAGCATAAACTTTATTATACTAAGTTTATGGGAGAACATAGCTAGAAAACAGCAATCTGTCCATGATTATCAATGGAACTCATGTCTAAGACTCTTACTAGGAAATGAAATAGTAGATGTGCACCCTGCTTGCAGGAAGTTTATAACTTAGCTAAAATCATGTAAGTAACACATAATGGGGTTACTGAAAATATATGTCAGTATACATCAGGGGTCAAATGACTGTCATAAACAATAAGTAGCACAGAAATCCATTTACTCACTTTACATATATTTTAAGCATCTACCACATGAAAGGGAGGTATTGTGCTAGAGAAAAGAGATGACAGGAAAAGAAAAAGGCATAGTTCATGGAGCGCCCAGTCCTATGGTGAGAGAGACCACCATCATCTTAATAGGTTTAGGAATGTTTCTCGGGGCCGAAGCTGAACCATGAGGAACTGGTTTGTTAAGTAACTGAAAAGGGGCATAAAGTCTTTTCAAATAAGCAGGACAGAAAGTACTAAGTCTGAGAAAGTGCAAGAATTTTTATGGCTGGTAGAAGATGACACTACCCCAGCGGTTACTATCCCTGAGATTTCTTTTGATGGATTTGTTCACAGATATATGCATACTTGGCTACATTATATTCAACCTCGAGGATCTCCATTTTATGGCCTTTTATAAGTAGGGCTTTCAGATTCTGTTACATACTCAAATGTCTGCTAATGCTGTGTATGCAAAAGATAGAGATTATGTATTCAACTGTGAACTTTGAAGTGGACTTATCAAGAATGAGGTTCTTTTTTACTGGCTATATACTTATATGTGAGAATGCTTACAATAGGGACTTTTTAGCAATGACATATTATTTCTAAAGAAGCTTATTTAGAGAAATAAATAATTGCTTGTGTGTATGGACAAAACGGAAGATGTTTTAAAGAAAATTACCAGCATAAAGAAGCTTCCAGATGCAATGAAATTGCTGTGACATACAAGCTACATAGAGAGGCGTTCCCAGATGAGGAATGTCTTGGTCAACATCTACGCCCCAAGATATCAATAGGTCGAGACATTCATGGTGTCCTGCCAACACGAAGTAGAGATGAGTTTATTTTTACTTAATGCCCATTCCCCCACATGCAGCTCACCCCATACTTCCCCCTGCAATGTTGTTCATTGAAAGAAAACAGCACATTACTGAAGGAACTTTCTCCCCTTGTCACTTAATCTCATAACTAAGTTACCTTTACTGGCGGCCTCATGTATGGGAGACGGAAGGCATGACTCCAGCTGGGCTTTGGCACCATATTCCAAGAGAAGTTCCGTACAGCTTGCACTGCCTTGTGAGCATGCATTGAATAATGGAGTCACTCCATCTATCGTGATTGCATTTACCTAAACCAAACCCCAAATCATACATGATTAACTGACTTAGTTATGCTTTTTCAAAAGTTATATGAACTGCTAACAGAAATAAGTGGGAAAATGTGGGCAGTAAATATGACAAAGTATGTTTAGCCCAGACACATCGATAAGAAAAGCTTTAAAACTTCTAGAGATAAATAGAAATAGGATGTGGCAGATAATTCACAGGAATGGGCATATAACTGATGAGAATGATGAAAAAATACATACTCCAGTATCAAAAATTAATTCAATGATTAAGTACTTTTTGGTAAGATAAAAAATGAAGGAAAAAACGTAATGGTGGTGGAAGTTGTGATGGAGATACTTTGCTGGCTTAACTTGGTAAAATTGGTAATTCTATTTTTGAGAATTTATCTAAGAAAAATCATCCAAAAGATAGACAAATGTTATAGGCATAAAGATGTTCATCTATTTAGAGTCATGAAAGCAGGAAATACCCTAAAGAATATTTTATATTAACATGCAGCATGCTACCTATTTATACAATGACTGGAAATTCTTTCTAGAGTACAATGAGAAGGCTGAGGCAATTGAGAGCTTTATTTTTATCCTGCTATTTTTGAAAACTATTGAGAAAGAAGGAAAAGACAGCAAAATGAGAACTTTGGTTCAGTCAGTAGATGTGAAATTGTTAATGTTTTTATAAGGTACTTACATTAGCTCCTGCCTCCAGAAGAGTTCTGGCACATGCCACGTGATCTCCTAGGCAGGCTTCGTGCAATGGGGTGACATGGTCTATGGTTACTGCATTTACATTATAACCCTAAATAGGACATAAATAATTTCAAAAGGTGAGCAAAATATAAAATTATCTCTGTAAGTGTCATTAGAGACCAATGTATTTTAAATATCAAAGAATCTCAGGCAAATCAGTTTTGAGTTTGGCAGAAATGGCAGGTTCGAATACCGGAGTCAATCAGATGTCAAAACTTCTTGGCCCCATTATTGTAGCACTATCTTGCCTGGACCTGATAATGCCTTAAGTATTTTGTTCAATAGGTTCTGGCGTGTTTTCTTTAAATTTTGCTTTCTTTTCTTTTCTTTTTTTTTTTTTTGGTCTTTATTTTATTTTTTTGTAGAACTAAAGACTGTTTATAAATTGGATTACTAGTTTTGACTGGGAATATAAAATTATAGGTCAATCCAGACTGGGGGAAAATACTATAAACTGTAGTAAACTGTTTTGAAAATTTCTGCATAGGTATGATTAAGTTATATGCTAGTGCTTAAGAGTTCTGAGTAGGGGTCATTTAGACTTGGAGTTGAAGCCTGGCTCTATCATGCACTAATCATTTTAATTTGGACAAATACCTTAACTTCTAAATTTTAGGGTTATTATGAGAATTAAATGAGAGGATGCAGGTGAAGCAATTATTAATACAATGCCCAGCCTATAAAAATGTTAAATTTTATTTTATTATTATTCAATCAAAACTAAGTAAACACTTGTAAATTGTATTCCAATTAAACTCACATTAGACTAAAATAATCAAATATTATTAGGATGCGAGTTCCTTTATCTTCTTGATATCTTAGGTAATTCATTGTCTATTGACAATCATACTAAGCACTATAATAGGAAAAATTTCAAGGCTGAATTCTCATAACATACTGCAGATTACCATAATCTGTACATTAGACTAAAATAATCAAATATTATTAGGATGCGAGTTCCTTTATCTTCTTGGTATCTTAGGTAATTCATTGTCTATTGACAATCATACTAAGCATTATAATAGGAAAAATTTCAAGGCTGAATTCTCATAACATACTGCAGATTACCATAATCTGTAATACCAAAATGGATATGAAGAATCTTAAAATGAAGGCAAGAAAATAGTCACTCCAAAACTTGTCACCAGCAAGTGGTAATTTTTGAGATCCTTTAATTATCGTTTCAAAGATTTCGAGTTGGCTAGCCAGCAGTCAGACTTGGAGAGCTAATCCCAAACTGCCACACACTAGGCTGACCAGATGACAGAAGCATCTGAGGAGGTGGACGTTCCCTTTCACACCAGGCTTTGGAGGCAGACTCCCACTCTTTTTGTCTGGCCCATTGGTGGACAGGCGATACACATTGAGAAAAATCCTGAGACTGCTCTCCTCTCAAAGAACTGCATGGCCTTTTCTAAGGGATCATCCTTTAGAAACTACCAACCTTTTTACAAGTATTTTTTCCCATCAAGTGATGAGCAAAACAAAATAGTCACATGGCTGTCATAAAATGGAAGGCCCTAAGGGAGTTTCTCGTTCTACATCTTCATATTATGGAGGAGAAAACGGAGGCTCTGATAAGTTGTGATTCACTTTAAGTGCAAGACCGTTCCCTTTCACACCAGGCTTTGGAGGCAGACTCTCACTCTTTTTGTCTGGCCCATTGGTGGACAGGCGATACACATTGAGAGAAATCCTGAGACTGCTCTCCTCTCAAAGAACTGCATGGCCTTTTCTAAGGGATCATCCTTTAGAAACTACCAACCTTTATACAAGTATTTTTTCCCATCAAGTGATGAGCAAAACAAAATAGTCACATGGCTGTCATAAAATGGAAGGCCCTAAGGGAGTTTCTCGTTCTACATCTTCATATTATGGAGGAGAAAACGGAGGCTCTGATAAGTTGTGATTCACTTTAAGTGCAAGACCAGGATCCGGGTCTCCCGAGTCTCAGGCAGTGCTGCTTAAACTGGGCAACATGACCCTTCCTTTCTTCATAGCCATCTGAGAAAAGTCCATTCTCCTCAATACTGGGACACACTAGTTCAGTGACTTCCAGGTCTGGGTGTACATTTGAATTATACTGGAAGCTTAAAAAAAAATGCACAGGCACAAGCCAGAGTACTGTCTATTTCAATAAGGAATCTTTTTCCTTTTTCCTTTGGTGAGTATGATGAGCAGGCAGGTGTAGAACTGATCACCCTGTCATTTCATGGGTAATTCTCCATAACAGATTAGAGATTACCATAACATAAAAAGGATTACTTCAGCATTTGGTCTGATTACCCCTTTTTGGATATTTTACTACTGAACTAAGTCTATAATTAGCTGTATACATTGTACAAAGTTAAGCATAATAAATAATGCATAAATCCAATTACTGCTTACTTAAATGTCTATCAATGAACACATATACTGTATGAGAAGTCTGAAATACTAAGACATAAGATTTTACCTAAATATTTATAAAGATGCCCCAAAGATAAATCAGAAACTATTGATTTGCCTGACATGCGTTAAAATAAAAAGGCAGCAGTAAAGTTTAAGCAATTTTTTTGTGTGTCTTTTTTGTGACCGGCAAGGGGATCGCAACCCTTGGCTTGGTGTCGCCCACACCGCGCTCAGCCAGTGAGCGCTGTGACCGCACCGGTCATCCCTATATAGGATCCGAACCCATGGCAGGAGCACCACTGCGCTCCCAGCGCCACACTCTCCCGAGTGCGCCACGGGGCCGGCCCAAAGTTTAAGCAATTTTATTATTTTTCAGTTGATTTGTTTTAATGATGTTTTATGATCATGGGAAGTGGGCCTATTTTAAGCTATATGTAATATTTTACCTGTGATAATAATGTTCTCAGAGCAAGAAGACGACCTTGACTTGCTGCTTCATGTAGTGGTGATCGGTCTGCCCAGGAACCTGTCAAAAAAGAAAGAAAACAAAAATCTGTGAGTCAAAGTAAATCCTAATAGACACAATCAATTCCTATGTAGTATAAATTATTCATACTCAATGTCCAACAAGGTGACCCAGATACCTATACCATATACTAGGAAATTTGATTTTTGTCTGAGGGATGTAGGTAAGCAGTTTCCAAATTCAGAAGGCCATAATGCCCATCCAGGCATTGATCTATCCCAGACTTGCTGTACCTTGTGAATTACCCTCACTCACCATTACCCCTAGTAACCCACTAGCAAAATTTCTGCTTCCTGTTCACACAACTTTATGCTCTGCCAGCCTAGAGATCTTAGTTCCAGAGGGAGGAAGGCTGCCATCAGGAGACAAAACAATGATTTCACTGTGGTGAACTGGAACTGTGAATTGAACTGGAAGTTAAGACTGCCACCAGGCCGCTTAGGGCTCCTCATGCCTCTGACTCAACAGGCTAGAAAGGGAGTTACTGTGTTGGCTGGGGTGACTGATCCAGACTACCAAGGGTAGATTGAACCACTGCTCCACAATGGAGGTGAGGAAGAGTATGTCTGGAATACAGGAGACCCCTTAGGGTGTCTTTTAGTATTACCACGTTCTGTGATTAAGGTCAATGGAAAACTAAAACAACCCAATCCAGGCAGGATCTATGAATGGCCCAGACCCTTCAGGAATGAAGATTTGGGTCATCCCACCAGGAGGTGCTCATTGAAGGGAAAGAGAATACAGAATGGGTTTAGGGAGAAGGTAGTTATAAATACCAGCTAGGACCATGTGACCAGTTACAGAAATGAGAACTGTAATTGTCATTGAGTATTTCCTCCCTTCATTAAGAATATGTGTGTGCGTGTGTATGTGTATATATATATATATATATATATATACACACACACACACACATATATTAAGCAAATATCTTTTTTTTGTTTCTCTCTTATTCCTTTATCATGTAACCTAAGACGTATTGACTTTATATCCATATTTAAGTGTTGTTATTTTTAACATCATAGTATTTGAATTATGAAATGTCAGGAGATGAGTAAACATCACCAAGGACATTACCTCCCCTTCTGGAGAAGGGATTAGTGTGTTTTCGGTTGTGAGCAGTGTAGTTGTATCATGTTAGGCAGGACCATTACCTGTTATTGTCCTTATCTGAAGATCAAGTATGGCTGAAAGCTATGCATATCAGTACCAAATTGACAAGGGGTGGACTTGTGATGGTTAATAGGTGTCAACTTGACTAGATTAAGGAATACCTAGAGAACTGACAAAACATTACTTCTGGGTATGTCTGTGAGGGTGTTTCCGGAAGAGATTGGCGTGCGAGTCAGTGGACTGAGCAGGTGGGATCTGCCCTTGATGTGGGTGGGTACCCTCCAATCAGCTGGGAGCCCAGATAGATCAAAAAGGACAGAAAAGGATTTCCTCTCTCTCCTGGAGCTGGGACACTCTTCTCCTGCCCTTGGATGTCAGAACTCCAGGATCTCCTGCCTTGGGACTCCAAATTTATACCACAGGTCCCCCCAGGTTCTCAAGCCTTCAGCCTGGAGCTGATAGTTACACCATTGGCTTTCCTGGTTCTAAGGCTTCCTGGCTTGTATTGAATCACACTACTAGCAGCCCAGGGTCTCCAGCTTGCAGACAGCCTGTTGTCTTTTCAGCCTCCATAATTACATGAGTCCATTCTTCCAATAAATCCCCTCTCATATATCTCTATGTCTGTCGGTCTGTCTGTCTATCTTCTATGTCCTATTTGTTTTGTCTCTTTGGAAAACCCTAATACATCCTCTAAAGAAGGAGTATTAAGGTTACCAGATAGGCCAAAAGAAAAAAAAAATTTTTTGTTTCATGGTTTTTCAGACAGAAACCATAAAAAAAATTTTTTTTGTACTTTAAGCAGGGAAAGCAGCCAGAACACCCACCACTCCACACTCCCAGCCATTCCTGCTGATCCCCCTAATCCCCCCCACCCCAGCTTGCCCTGGCCCTAGACATAAACAGCTGCAACATGTCGCCAAGAAGAGCAAATAGCTGAGCCCTAAGTCTGAGATGAGGACAGGCACTAGATCCAAACTCTCATGAATGGACTAACATGGTGTACTGGTGGTTAGGCATTCCATTGCATATTGCTATAAAATGGCTATCATCGTTTCAGGAAAGACCTCAGAGGTGGCCAGTTACTTTCCCTGCAGTAAAATCACTCTGTACAAGACTAAAGTCAACACAAAGGAGGCAGTGCAGAGTTGTGGCTATGAGCATCAGCTCTGGAGTTGGACTACGTGACTCTATAAATTATTTTATTTCTTCTAGATTTTATTTCCTCCACCTTAAAGTGGAAATAATAAATGTGTATACCTCAGGGAGTTGTTTTAATAACTAAAAGAGATAATATACATAGTGCTTAGACTAGTATTATGCACACAGTAAACATTATTCAACAGAAGCTATTCTTAACATTACCCCTAAATCAATAGTGAGGGGAGAGACTCGATTCCTTTCCCTGAGGATCTGTATTTCCAATAACACCCTACAATATCATTTAAAAGGACTAATAATTGACAACTGACTTCTTCCCTCTGTACCAGGTTGGAGGAACAGTCTTAGAGGTGAGAAAATAAATTTCTTTGGTAATAACCTCATTACATAAACAAACACATGGAACACTTACACAGTCCTCATCATATACTAGGTCCTGTCCTAATTGCTGGGCATAAATTTACTTGTTTTAATCCTCGCACTGACCCTTTTTTTTTTTTTCAATTATTACCTTTAGGGTAGGCACAATTATTATCCCTATTTTTCAGGCGAGAAAGCTGAAACGTGCAAAGGTTTAGTGATTTGCTCAGGGTTACATAGCTAGAAAGAGGTAGATGTGAAATTCAAACAGCAGCCTCCTAGCTCCAGAGATAATACATGTAAATCTGTGTAATCCTGCCTCTTAACACACACACACACTCATACACTCTTACACACACAGAGTATGTGAAGCATTTTAGCAAATGGTAAGACTCTAAATTTCTGTGGGAATATTTTGTTGCTGTCATTCATTTCATTGGTCTATTTTTCCTTCTAGTACCCCTCCAAAATAGAAACCTCTAGTCTAAACAGCAGTTTTATTTTGTTTTCCTCTTAGTAAAAATAGTAGGCCATTGCTGGGACGAGATAAGGCTTACTACAAAATGATACTATAGCAATGATATAGGAAAGTTTCAATCTATACTGAAATGTAAGTAAATAACTCAAATCAGGAAGCAAAAGGCTCCAGTTATTCTTAATATTTGTAAGTATCAGCAATTCAGTGGGATATGAATTAAAAGTGCTTTTCTCACGTTGGGTTCTGTTTCTTAGATATTCAGGGAAATTCAGTTGTGTATAGAGTCTTTATTAATGATCTCTCATTATTTAAAAATATAGCCTGTTTCATTCACATTTCCTTTCACCGTATTTTTTCTATATGTTGATTTCAGGAGAAAAAGGCAGCAAACATTAAGTCTTATCAAGTATTCAGAAGAAGAAGGAAAAAAAAGCAACTCCCTGAGTATGCCCTGGAAATGATATAACTCCTACTCAATTTCTTGCCCTAGTATTTATCTTGAGTCTTAAAACAATGGTAATTGAGGTTTAAAATTAAAACTACCAGAAGTCTCAAAAGGAAATGACATTATATATTTTGTATAAATAGATATACTTTAAAGTTTCTATCTAGCATTATTTCTTGNACTTGCTGCTTCATGTAGTGGTGATCGGTCTGCCCAGGAACCTGTCAAAAAAGAAAGAAAACAAAAATCTGTGAGTCAAAGTAAATCCTAATAGACACAATCAATTCCTATGTAGTATAAATTATTCATACTCAGTGTCCAACAAGGTGACCCAGATACCTATACCATATACTAGGAAATTTGATTTTTATCTGAGGGATGTAGGTAAGCAGTTTCCAAATTCAGAAGGCCATAATGCCCATCCAGGCATTGATCTATCCCAGACTTGCTGTACTTTGTGAATGACCCTCACTCACCATTACCCCTAGTGACCCACTAGCAAAATTTCTGCTTCCTGTTCACACAACTTTATGCTCTGCCAGCCTAGAGATCTTAGTTCCAGAGGGAGGAAGGCTGCCATTAGGAGACAAAACAATGATTTCACTGTGGTGAACTGGAACTGTGAATTGAACTGGAAGTTAAGACTGCCACCAGGCCACTTAGGGCTCCTCATGCCTCTGACTCAACAGGCTAGAAAGGGAGTTACTGTGTTGGCTGGGGTGACTGATCCAGAATACCAAGGGTAGATTGAACCACTACTCCACAATGGAGGTGAGGAAGAGTATGTCTGGAATACAGGAGACCCCTTAGGGTGTCTTTTAGTGTTACCACGTTCTGTGATTAAGGTCAATGGGAAACTAAAACAACCCAATCCAGGCAGGATCTATGGCCCAGACCCTTCAGGAATGAAGATTTGGGTCATCCCACCAGGAGGTGCTCATTGAAGGGAAAGAGAATGCAGAATGGGTTTAGGGAGAAGGTAGTTATAAATACCAGCTAGGACCATGTGACCAGTTACAGAAATGAGAAATGTAATTGTCATTGAGTATTTCCTCCCTTCATTAAGAATATGTGTGTGTGTGTGTGTGCGTGTGTGTATATATATATATATACACACTGTATATATATATACACATTACTTCTGGTTATGTCTGTGAGGGTGTTTCCGGAAGAGATTGGCGTGCGAGTCAGTGGACTGAGCAGGTGAGATCTGCCCTTGATGTGTGTGGGTGGGCACCTTCCAATCAGCTGGAAGCCCAGATAGAGCAAAAAGGACAGAAAAGGATTTTCTCTCTCTCCTGGAGCTGGGACACTCTTCTCCTCTTGCCCTTGGATGTCAGAACTCCAGGATCTCTCCTGCCTTGGGACTACAAACTTATACCACAGGTCCCCCCAGGTTCTCAAGCCTTCAGCCTGGAGCTGATAGTTACACCATTGGCTTTCCTGGTTCTAAGGCTTCCTGGCTTGTATTGAATCACACTACTAGCAGCCCAGGGTCTCCAGCTTGCAGACAGCCTGTTGTCTTTTCAGCCTCCATAATTTCATGAGTCCATTCTTCCAACAAATCCCCTCTCATATATCTCTATGTCTGTCGGTCTGTCTATCTTCTATGTCCTATTTGTTTTGTCTCTTTGGAAAACCCTAATACATCCTCTAAAGAAGGAGTATTAAGGTTACCAGATAGGCCAAAAGAAAAAAAAATTTTTTTGTTTCATGGTTTTTCAGACAGAAACCATAAAAAAATTTTTTTTTGTACTTTAAGCAGGGAAAGCAGCCAGAACACCCACCACTCCACACTCCCAGCCGTTCCTGCTGATCCCCCTAATCCCCCCCACCCCAGCTTGCCCTGGCCCTGAGACATAAACAGCTGCAACATGTCGCCAAGGAGAGCAAATAGCTGAGCCCTAAGTCTGAGATGAGGACAGGCACTGCTTCTAGATCCAAACTCTCATGAATGGACTAACATGGTGTACTGGTGGTTAGGCATTCCATTGCATATTGCTATAAAATGGCTATCATCGTTTCAGGAAAGACCTCAGAGGTGGCCAGTTACTTTCCCTGCAGTAAAATCACTCTGTACAAGACTAAAGTCAACACAAAGGAGGCAGTGCAGAGTTGTGGCTATGAGCATCAGCTCTGGAGTTGGACTACGTGACTCTATAAATTATTTTATTTCTTCTAGATTTTATTTCCTCCACCTTAAAGTGGAAATAATAAATGTATATACCTCAGGGAGTTGTTTTAATAACTAAAAGAGATAATATACATAGTGCTTAGACTAGTATTATGCACACAGTAAACATTATTCAACAGAAGCTATTCTTAACATTACCCCTAAATCAATAGTGAGGGGAGAGACTCGATTCCTTTCCCTGAGGATCTGTATTTCCAATAACACCCTACAATATCATTAGATATAAAAGGACTGATAATTGACAACTGACTTCTTCCCTCTGTACCAGGTTGGAGGAACAGTCTTAGAGTTGAGAAAACAAATTTCTTTGGTAATAACCTGATTACATAAACAAACACATGGAACACTTACACAGTCCTCATCATATACTAGGTCCTGTCCTAATTGCTGGGCATAAATTTACTTGTTTTAATCCTCGCACTGACGCTTTAGGGTAGGCACTATTATTATCCCTATTTTTCAGGTGAGAAAGCTGAAACATGCAGAGGTTTAGTGATTTGCTCAGGGTTACATAGCTAGAAAGAGGTAGATGTGAAATTCAAACAGCAGCCTCCTAGCTCCAGAGATAATACATGTAAGTCTGTGTAATCCTGCCTCTTAACACACACACACACTCACACACTCTTACACACACAGAGTATGTGAAGCATTTTAGCAAATGGTAAGACTCTAAATTTCTGTGGGAATATTTTGTTGCTGTCATTCATTTCATTGGTCTATTTTTCCTTCTAATACCCCTCCAAAATAGAAACCTCTAGTCTAAACAGCAGTTTTATTTTGTTTTCCTCTTAGTAAAAATAGTAGGCCATTGCTGTGACGAGATAAGGCTTACTACAAAATGATACTATAGCAATGATATAGGAAAGTTTCAATCTATACTGAAATGTAAGTAAATAACTCAAATCAGGAAGCAAAAGGCTACAGTTATTCTCAATTTTTGTAAGTATCAGCAATTCAGTGGGATATGAATTAAAAGTGCTTTTCTCACGTTGAGTTCTGTTTCTTAGATATTCAGGGAAATTCAGTTGTGTATAGAGTCTTTATTAATGATCTCTCATTATTTTAAAATATAGCCTGTTTCATTCACATTTCCTTTCACCGTATTTTTCCTGTATGTTGATTTCAGGAGAAAAAGGCAGCAAATGTTAAGTCTTATCAAGTATTCAGAAGAAGAAGGAAAGAAAAGCAACTCCCTGAGTATGCCCTGGAAATGATATAACTCCCACTCAATTTCTTGCCCTAGTATTTATCTTGAGTCTTAAAACAATGGTAATTGAGGTTTAAAATTAAAACTACCAGAAGTCTCAAAAGGAAACGACATTATATATTTTGTATAAATAGATATACTTTAAAGTTTCTATCTAGCATTATTTCTTGATTATCTAGAAAAATTAGTAAGCCACCCAATTTTTTTTTCAGTTGAAACAAGTTACTCTTTATTAGCTTTGTCTATTCTTTCCAGTATGCAACAGTCCTATTATATATTCAAGAAAGAATTGCAATAATGCACACTAATAAATATTTGTTGGTAAGGCAAAATTTGGTGGCAAACTGGTAATTTATAAGAAATTGGAACATTTTGTTCTCATTAAGTAAAATGCAAACGTCACCATCAAAAGTAGCATTCAATTGGGGAAAGACCACATTTCGAGTTTCAGCTTCTAAGATGAAATCTGATGCCTTAAAAATCATAAGCATCTGTTTGTTTTATCATTAAGCAACTTGATTGTAGAATGGAACTCTAGAGAAATTCAGAATATATATCAATTGTCTATCAAAATACATATCAAAATATATATCAAAATTTAAATAAGAAAACAGTAAACTGCATATGTGAAGCCATTATGTTCAGTTTAATTAGTAAAATAATAGTAAATTAATACACTTTTAAGTAACCAATTCATAAATATATGTGTAAATTTAAATAATAACTTACAATATTTATAATGATCAGGGTTCCCCCTCCTGTATAATAACAATAAATTTTGTTATCCTTAATTTATCTCTAAAAGAGATATGCTGAATTATATGATGCTGACTCATTATCGCTGCCTGTTTTGCTGTTGTCATCAGCTAACATGACAACTGACCAGATGTGGGGATTGTTAAAAGTCCAGAGAAATGGCCTTTTGGATTCATTTTGGACTCATTCGTTGCTAGTATATTATGAAGGCCTTTAAGGGGCAGCAAAGAACAGTATTTGCAGCTGAAGGGTACTTGATATTCCTTTCAACCAGCTCTTTTCTCTTGCATTCTAATGTGCTTGTTCATCAAAGTGATTGTATTAGTCTTCTGAACAATTTCAGCATTACTTGCTGGTGTTCAAAAATAAAAAATAAAAATAGAGAGAGAAAATGGATCATTTAGAAAACAGGCCACACAAGGGACAAAATAATGAAATTCAAGTATCTGCATTTACCACCCCACACCCCATCCACCAGTCCCCCCTTCCCTTGCCCCTCTGACTAGCATATGGCTTCCTGTATTCACAGTCATTTTCTTTATCATCAAGATGTAAGTTCTCGGGCCGAGCCCGTGGTGCACTCAGAAGAGTGCGGAGCTGGGAGCGCAGCAGCACTCCCGCCGCGGGTTCGGATCCTATATAGGGATNTTCTGTTATTCCGTGGAATGAACTAAGCTCTGCTCACCTGCATAGAACCCCTGCAGTCTCTTGCTATTCCTTAAAGAAGCAGAGTTGGGGGTTGTGAGCAGAAGGAGAAGAAGGAAAGGGAGACCAGGATGAAGTGAGAAATGAGATGGACTTTAGGGCCCAGAAGCTCACAGAGGAAAAAGACGAAGGGGGCCTGGATGTGCATACCAGCTTAGGACAGTGGCCTTCATAAAGTCATCCAACCCTCTGAGATCCTGTTTTCTCATA
>NW_007729129.1:103209-103506 GCF_000696425.1 Galeopterus variegatus
TGCCGCTGGTCTCAAAAAGGACAAAAAAAAAAAAAAAAAGATGTAAGTTCTTCAAGGTGGAGAGAAAGAAGTCTGAAGTCGGATATTACGTAGGCGTATTTGCTATTATTTCTATTAATATGACCTCCAATGGCATGAAAAAGGAGTTAAATGCCATAGTAATCTGCAGAAATGGATTGTGACTGTTGGATCCTTTGGCCCATCAGGCAGGGACAAGAGCTTGTAAGAGTGCACTGTTCTGTTATTCCGTGGAATGAACTAAGCTCTGCTCACCTGCATAGAACCCCTGCAGTCTCT
>NW_007729129.1:103853-149473 GCF_000696425.1 Galeopterus variegatus
TTCTGTTATTCCGTGGAATGAACTAAGCTCTGCTCACCTGCATAGAACCCCTGCAGTCTCTCGCTATTCCTTAAAGAAGCAGAGTTGGGGGTTGTGAGCAGAAGGAGAAGGAAAGGGAGACCAGGATGAAGTGAGAAATGAGATGGATTTTAGGGCCCAGAAGCTCACAGAGGAAAAAGACGAAAGGGGCCAGGCGGGCCTGGATGTGCATCCACAGAGGAAAAAGACGAAGGGGGCCTGGATGTGCATACCAGCTTAGGACAGTGGCCTTCATAAAGTCATCCAACCCTCTGAGATCCTGTTTTCTCATAAAATAAGAAAAGCGCTATCTATGAAGCAGAATTGGGGGAGAATTAGAAATGATCATACTAAGTGTCTGCTTTATAAATGTACAATAAATAATACCTAGTATTATTGGCTAAACATAAACTAATAAATAGGGGAGATTTTAACATGATTTCTGGGAACAATCTTTTCCTCAAAACGAGAGAAACTCATAAATAACAGCATCTATGAACTAAAATATTTTTCAATACTGTCAGCTTAATTAAATAATATAAAGTAATTGAATGATTTATAACTGCATTGAAGCCAACAATCAACAACTGCAGCTACATTTTTTCTTTCCAAAGTAAGAAATAAGAAATTAAGCTATATCAGTCTATTAAAGAAGTAATTTATGGGACATGCATGCCACCCAATGAAAAAATTATTTTTATTTGTTTTGAATTCTGTTTACTTAGTTTCCAAGCAACCCTACCTCATTTGCTTCCTTATAATTCTTAGAAGAATTTCTGCAATTAATCTGGTAACATGTGAGAATCAAAACGGCACTACATCAAGTTCCAATTTCTGTTCTGAACTAAGTTTTCACTTCTCTCTGTTTTTCCTTTTCAAAATCTGAAATTTAGCAACTACAAATTTCTATTCAAATATGTTAGTATTAAATATCTTACTTTTCAATATGGATATGCTTTACATTAGAGAAATTCCTAAACTTTCTCAAGGCCAAACAATAAATACCTTCATGTACCACTATTTAGTAATTTCACAATTTTGTTAGACTTTAAGTATCTGAGATAAAAGCAATGCAGCCCCTATTAAAAAAATGTTCAGCTTAACTCTTCAGAATAAATTATTCAGTGTGAAATTGTTTTACAAAATATTTGTAACTTTCACCATGTTAATCAAATGCCTACTGTTATGGTCTCTCTGTAGCCACACAGGAGGTGACTGACTATATTTAGAAACAACATGAGTTCTCAGACGTCCGGTATATAATTTACAGGGAGAGAGTCTGCCCTGTTTTGTAAACACCAGATTGCTAGAGCAAAAACATTCACGTTTTCCAATATATACAGTTTTTCAAAGTCCATACTATACCTAGATCACCATCTCCCCACGGCACTTCAAGCCAGCCACTGTTGAGGTAAATCCGACTCATATCTTTGTTAATCAGCATGAAAAGAAAAAAATCACTTGTCATTTGCTAGTTCTGTTCAGCCATTTTAAGGAGCTCTAAGCTCCTTGAAATATGACCGTTCACCTCCAAAACGAAAAAAACAGCTTCTGAAAATCTGATTTACTTTGTAAAATTACCTTTTCTTATTGGTCACTCCTCTTTATTTGAGAATTTGCTGGTCCTAACTTATTTTTTCTCCTTACAGTATGTACCCCGAAATGACATAAAAGCATTGCAATTAGACTTCAGTCCACGGCTGTGGTAAAACCACTTTATTATTTAGAAAGTCTTTGCCTGCTCCCAATCTTAGAACATCCCATAACAAAAGTGGAGTAGAATCATTTGAGAGCTAACTTAGCAGTGGTGCAGAGGGCCCTCTGGGCTTGGTCTCACCCACTTCTCCTCAGTGTTTTCCAAGTAGGAGAGACACAAAACATCTCAAACAGGGAATTAGGGGAGAAGCAATGACATTTTCATATAACATTCTCATTTCAGTAAGAACTGGTAATACATTTTATAGCTCCCTTAGCTGTAAAATACTGAGTCAACAATCTTCTTCACAATGGAGGCAGATTTACCATGAAGACAGTGAAACTTCAGTCCAGGACCCCTAACTTGCACGGACTCTTTGTAAGTCTCTGTACCTAATTTCAGATGTTATTTTACTTAAAGATGTCCCCAAGATGTGTATAAGCTTCAGGTCCAACAACATCTGGCCTATCCTTACTCACAAGTTTACAAATAAATTAAAAATCACCAGCATTAACTGACCTTTACTGTGTACTTTTAGACAACCAGATCAACACTGTCACAGAAATCCTTGAGGACATGGTGATAAGGAGGGAAATAACGTGTTGCCAAAACCAGTCTCTTCAAGAGGCTATTCTGACTTTCATTCTCTACTCACAAGTTTACAAATAAATTAAAAATCACCAGCATTAACTGACCTTTACTGTGTACTTTCAGACAACCAGATCAACACTGTCACAGAAATCCTTGAGGACATGGTGATAAGGAGGGAAATAACGTGTTGCCAAAACCAGTTTCTTCAAGAGGCTATTCTGACTTTCATTCTCTTCTCCTCTCTGAAAGTTTCTTCAAAATAATGCTAGTTCAGATCTGAAACCACCAGATTCAGTTGTACCTCAGGAGCTGCAGGTGCATATGCTGAATTGCACAGACATGCAACTTACTTTCGTCGATTTCTTGTTGTTCCCTGACCATGAGCCTTTCATTATCTCTTAAGATATTGCATGGGCTGGACAAAAATATAATGGGTAAATCAGAAAAGTGGAAGAAAGAACAACTCATTTAAGATTATAAAGCTTTATCTCATCTTATTCCTCTTGCCTATGTATTTGTAGGAGATATACATAGATGGGGAATGATCAAAATTTAGGGACAAGGATCACATCCAAGTGGATAATAGTACAATCTATAGCTCCTACCTGGATTTCTCCCTCAAATTTCATTGCCCTGTTTTAAAGTTTATGTCTGACCATTCACCTAGGTATTTTGCTGTCATCTCAATACATTTCTAAAACCAAACTCATCATCTTTTTCTTAAAACCAGCTATTTCATTTTTGCTTCTCTGTTGGTTTAAGCACTGTCACCACTCCCTCTATCTAGCAGTAGTCATATGGTCTTAAATTTAAGCACAATAATTTCCAAGGAAACATTATATATATTCACTATTTTATGTGCTTTTTTTTTTTTTTTTAAAGGAGGCAGTTGTTATTGAAACAGCTGTTCCTTTTTGGTCTTTTCCTCCCCTTGGATCCTTATCCCAAGCTCAGTCTTTCCAACTATCGACACTCCCTCTTGAGACGATCTCTTTTAGTCCCACGGACATAAATATTACCCATGTGTTGATTCCCCCAATTTCATATCTCTCTTCTCTAAATAAGAGACATTCATTTCCAGCTGGCTAATCAACTTCTCCACTTGAACATCTAAATAGGCAATTCAACTTAACATGTCCAAAACCGAACTCTTGATTTAACACTCCCCAAATCTCCTTTCTATCAGTAGATAGCAACTCCATTTATCCAGGTGCTTTAAGGCCGAGAACATTTGCATATCAATAAGCCTTTTTGCCAATAGCACATCTTCAAAACCGAACTCTTGATTTAACACTCCCCAAATCTCCTTTCTATCAGTAGATAGCAACTCCACTTATCCAGGTGCTTTAAGGCCGAGAACATTTGCATATCAATAAGCCCTTTTGCCAATAGCACATCTTTATTGCTACTACTCAAGTCCAGGCCACAATTATTTTCACCTGACTTAGTTACAAAAGTCTCCTAACTGTTCAGTATGTTTGCACCCATGCCCTTCCAACAGTCTGTACTAAACATGGAACCCAGAAAGATCCTTTTGAAGTCAGGAAGAATCCAATAGTTTCCCTTCACACCCTGAGTAAAATCCAGAGTCTTTATCATGATCTACGAGTGTATGGTCTTCTTCCATTTCAATTCAATTTGGACAATAACCTCCTAAATGGTTCCCTGACACCAGTCCCTATCCCACCATCCTTGTCTGTATATGCCACTGAATTAAACTTCATTCAAGCACCTCGAGTTCCAGCTAGCCCCTACTGTGCCATTTGGAAAATTAGAAAAAGGCACCCCTTTCCTTTGGCAGCCCAATCTGAGCATATATATCCACCTGCACATCAGCACATGGCTACCCTGAAGGCACCTCTTGGATCTTCCCACTCTTGGGCTCAAAAACTTTAACAGCTCCCCACTAAATAGAGTCTAGCATTCTTACTGAAATTGTCTGTAATTCTGTAATTTGGATTAGATCTTCCTTTTTTGTTTTATTTTCTATTACTACCTTCACTGATCCCCTGCTGAAGTTAAACAGGAGTGTTTTACATGTTCCCCCAAACAACTTTTTTCTTTCTTTTTTCATATTATCTTCCCCTGCCCAGTTCTCTTTCTTGTGTTGCACAGTAATTTATTGAGGTGTATCTGTGTTTTTTTGTTCTCCTTGTTTTTCATGCCCAACTTACAGGAGCTTATGAAATCTAAACCACAAATGTGCCTTGAAGGCCGTTTCTCTTAAGTCAAGAGGTAAGCTCCTGATGGGGGGGAGGTACATGATCCATAATGAATGTAACTGACTAACTAAACAAGTAAAGGGTTATCTCCTAAAAATGAAAAAAAACTGTGGAATTTTATTTTCTGCAGTCCCAGAAAGTAACATGTATATTTGAAATAGTAGCAAAATACAATACAGCAACCATAGCTGTATTGACATTGATTATAAAGTGGTATGTTAAATAATAAAACATGCAAAAAGTTGTAATGCTTATTTCCAAATATAATAATTACATTTTGCTGTATATCCTTCCAAACTTTTTTCTAACCACACATACATTTTTTAATCAAGATGTAACCATACTGCTCACATTGCTTTTAACCTATTTTCATTTAATGATATCTCATGGTCATTGTTCCATGTCACAAAATACAGTTCTACACAGTTTAAATGACTTTATTATGATACATATTTCATTGTATAGCTGTATCATTATTTATTTAGCTAATCATCTATCAGGAAATGTTTAGTTGGCTTTTAGTTTTGGGTAATCAACATTATTACTTATCTTAGTAAATGTGTCTAATTATCTGCTTAGACTAAATTCCTAAACTTTCAATACATGTCATCACATTACCTCCAGCAAGACTATTTACATTCTCATTAACAGCACTGGGAAAATTTGAAGCTAAATATAATAAAAGTTTACTTTTTTTTTTCTTTTTTAATCAAAGCATGGGGCATTTCTCCTTTATTACATTTTCAATATGTTTAAATTATGTCAAAGAAAATTGTATGAAAATGTATTGTCCTAAATATAATAAAAGTTTACTTTTTTTTTTCTTTTTTAATCAAAGCATGGGGCATTTCTCCCTTATTACATTTTCAATATGTTTAAATTATGTCAAAGAAAATTGTATGAAAATGTATTGTCTTTATACAAAATTAAATCTTAAAATTAATTTTATAGCTTATTTTTCAACAAACTCTAGAGTCTCTATCCACAATGAGGATGTTTGAGACTCATCCAGGTGAATTAATTTACTTATTTTTTATTTTACCATCTACCCTAATTCTATTATTTTGCTAATACTTGAGGTCTAGTTAGGTAGTTTACTCTTCATTTAAGAAATGACAGGATTCAATTAGCATACAGAAAAGACATCTGCACCGCCATGTTTATTGCAGCACTATGCACAGTAGCCAAGATATGGAATCAACCTCAGAGTCCATAGACTAATGAATGCACAAAGAAAATATAGAATAAACACACCATGGAATATTACTCAGTCATAAAAAATAATGAAATCCTGTCACTTGCAGCAACATGGATCCCCTGAAAAATACTAAGTGAAATAAATCAGGCACAGAATGATAGATACTGCATGTTCTCACTCATATATGGGAGCTAAAGGAAAACAGTGTTGAGCTTATAGAAGTAAAAAGTAGAATTGTGGTTACTAGAGGCTGGGAAGGGGATTGGGGGAGATAGGGACAGGTGGTTAACAGATACAAAGGACAGCTAGATAGGACAAATAAGTTCTACTGGTCTGCAGTAGTGCTGGGCATCTATAATTAAGAATAATTTATTGTATGTTCCTAATTGGCTAGAAGAGAGGAGCTCAAATGCTCTCATCACAAAGAAATGATAAATTTTTGCAATGAGGAATATGCGAATTACTGTGATTTGATCATTACACATTGTATAGATATATTGAAATATAACTCTGTACTCCATACATATGTATAATCAATATGTATCAATTAAAAAATTAAAAAAGAAAAGAAAAAGAAATGACAGGAGTCTCTTTATTTCTACAGTTGTCTGAATTCTCCTGGACTTTAAGGACCAACATCTGCTTTCCAGCGTCTAGCACAGTGCCTAATACATAGTAAGTACTCAAACATGTATCAAAATGTTAAATTATCTTTTTTGTAGTCAACCATTCTTCATCCATGCTAGTGTATCCTCAATTTTATTGTTAATCACACTGTTAAAATGTAATAAAAAGGAAATGAATAATGGGATGGGGAGAAGGGATTCAGCTGCTTTCTCAATCTTTTAAAGAACTAATAGTATTTTATCTTATTTTAATATATGCTTTGTATGTCTTTAAAATTTATAATCATTTGTAAATAATGTTCTTCAAATTCCAACTATTACATAGTAAATATAACTTAGGATTTTGGGGGAAAGGGAGGTGTCATTTTATCTCTGAATCTGCATTTGCGACATTTAGGTCTATCATTGGCAAATGGATGTTCTACTAAAATTTATGCGAATGTATAAATTATTCTTTTAAAAAATAATTTCTTCACATTGCTCCTCTTTGGTACTGTGCTCATATTCCTTTATACCCTTCATATTTTTCTATTATTAGAATCAATAACTTTGTGTCAGAACACTTTAAGGAAGTTGCTCTATTCATTTTCTTGCCTAAATCATCCTTCAACTTAATGGCCTAATTTACACATCATTTAAAATTTCCATTTTGCTTGTAAACAATCTTTTCCAGCTTAATAGCATCTCTTCTTGTTCCTGTACCAACTTAGAAGCACCTGCTAAAAGGAAAGGTAAACAAGCCAGAATCTAAGAGTTTACCCTCATGTTTAATATACATTCATAAAAATGAGTCAGCAGATGCATTTTCCATAGACTAAATGGTGAAAATACAGCGCAGCCCTTTTCCATGCCATACATTTACATTTCAGAATCTCCATTCTGGAAAGCATCCACAGTTTAAAGTTAGTATTTGCAAAAACAGGTCAACTTAGTTCATTTCAGAACACCAACAGATTTGAAATGGCTTCTATGCAGTACTAACCTTGACTGGTCAGAATACCCCAGCTAGCTTTTCGTTTAGGAGAACATTCCTCTATACTCGCTAGCCTTCTTTTCGTGAGGATCTGCTTAATACAGTTCCCTTCAACAGCAATATCTGCGGACATAGTTTGGTTGACGTTTTTTGTCTGTGACAACCAGATTTCATAAGTGCAAGTGCTCTAGCCAGAAGAACTATCAGCGTCTGGATTTCTACCTACTACTTCCTTCCCTTAAGACTTTCACAAAGGTTCCTGTGAGCTCACTGGAGAGAATGGCTTAGACATTGAACTCTATTCAGAAATACTGGAGTGGGGCTCGTTGATGCAATGTGGGGGATGGTCCAGAAATGCTGCAGCATTTTCTATTTTTAAAGTGAAGACTCGCTGCAGCTGGAAGTATTTAACTATTTGTGTGATATAGAAAGTAAAAAATGGGTAAAGTTTTTACTCGTGGAAACAGGATAGACATGAGCTTGTCTTTAAAAAACAAAAGCCAATTTGAATGATTTACAAATCAATCAAATGTAAAATTACCATTGATAATGGCTGCAGAGTATTGCAGCCAGAAAGCTCAGTAGTGATCAGTGACTAGTTAGCCTTTCTCCTTCCTTACTCAGGAGTAAATATTATATGTGCATTAGGGTCAGCTGGTAGCTAGCTCATGTTTTCATAAGGATCTAAGTTTAGAATTGGCCTTAGTACAAAATCACAGTCCTCTTATTTATGTAGGCATAGTTCAGTATTGTGATTTTTCTGGAGGTCATTTCTAAACCAAAAGACGTCAGCAGTCAATTTAAGTACAGCTGAGATTTTACACCCTAAAAGGTAGAGGAAAGGGTAGCTGGAGAGACGAGAGGAAAAACCAAGCATGTGCCTGGTATTTTTGCTGGCATGTAAAGATGAACGAGGCACACAGGCCATGATCCAGTCAAGAGCAGTGACTGAACTGTGATAGGACTCCGAGGATTAGCTGAGCTGGTGGTCATGTTACAGGGTATTAAGCATATTGAGTATCTGTCTGGATGGAAAATGGTGACAGATCCTGTTATCTATCTTTATTTTCTTATCACTGCTTTTTAGGCTCTACCTTTGGTTGCTACACACAGGAAAAAAGATGGTTGGGGTATCGCCATCATATAACAAGTCAAGTAGGAGAAAAAATATTTTATGAGTAAAATTATTTCCCATATGCTACCCTACAAATATGTACTGCCATATTACATTGCCAATTGTTACCCCAAAGTTATCACCAACAAATACCAAGAATATCTTTTTCCTATCTTGAATTAAGTTCTAATCATACCAAACTGTTTGTGTGACCTGGGGCAAATAGCTTAATGATACCTCAGTTTCCTTTTTTATAAAATGAGGAGCTTGGATATAATCATTCTTTTCTGGCTCTAACATTCTTTGATCCAGATTCTATGACTAACACACAAAGGGCAAGGTAGTTAGTATATGAGCTTTAGGCCCTATTATATTACCACAGAAGAGGCCAGATATTCCTGATAAAACTGACTTAGAGCCATCTCAGCCTAGCCTATTTGTATAGGCTGTTAGTATGGGTGGCACATTCCTAGGTGAAGTTAAAGAAGGCTATCAGTCCAGTATACTTACATAAGCCAATTGTCGTTAACCACTGGTTCTTTGTCCCCTAGTTTGTATTCATAAAATAAATATGATAATCTACACAAACCATACAAGAAAAGTAAATATTAATTTCTGTTTAAATTCATTAAATTAAGATTTTAATTATTTTTGTTTAAACTAATTAAATTAATTAAAAGAAATTTCAACTTTAAGTTTATGGCTTTTCAGCTTCTGTTATTATAGAATAAATATAAGAAGCTTTATTATAAGTGTTGGACAATTTTTGTTCTTAAAACAATTTTAGACATCATGTCTTCTAATGATCTTTTTCTATGTCTGCCTCCCCCACTAGGTTGTGCACTCTGATTGCAGTGACTAGGTACGTAATCTCTTATTTCACAGGTCTACTATTATATCTCTTAAATAGTGAGCATTCAAAAAAATGTTAAAGAGTAATTCAGATACGGAATTCCCAAGAATGCTTCAAGAAGGCTTTCTGTAGTCCTTGGTGATAATAAACTCATTTCCATTGCAGCCAGGAAAAAAGAAGCCATTGGATTTGACCATAACCATATATTACGTTAACTGAGATGTATGCTGGCCGAGATACGGAATTCCCAAGAATGCTTCAAGAAGGCTTTCTGTAGTCCTTGGTGATAATAAACTTATTTCCATTGCAGCCAGGAAAAAAGAAGCCATTGGATTTGACCATAACCATATATTACGTTAACTGAGATGTATGCTGGCCGACAGGTGGACTAAGGAGAAAAAGTAATTACTTTATTTTTTCATAAATTTTTAATAGATCAAAAGCAGAAGTAATATTTTTAAAGTAACTCCATGGAATTGAAGAAAAATGTTATGATTGATTTACTAAAAAGAAAAAAAAAGGAACAAAAGATTGAACAAATTGAGTATGCTCAGTGTACTGACTTGTATAATTTTGTAAAAAAGGATGCACAGTGAAGTAAATGTGTTCAGGACAGAATAGCTTAAATGCTGGGTACCTGTGATGGTATAAATAAGTGTACTGTGAAATCTCCAGATATTTAGAAGAATCTAACATCCTCCCTAGTGTAAATACAAAAGCAAACTGGACAAATTGCAAGATATCATTAGGCCCTGTGAGTGGGCAGAAGCTTTAAAGCACTAAGAAAAATAATAAAATTTATATTTTATAGAAGATAATGAACTCTGAACTATCATGTCTCAGAAAAAGCATCTGAGATATATTATTTCTTAGAGATAGCCTAGTATTACTACTCACACAGGCTAAAATAAAATTTTAAACCTTGTAGAAAGAATATGGGATATAAAATGTTGATTCTATCCCTAAGAGGTATTCTCTTCTCATTTTAACCAATATGTCTGAAAACACAGGAGCCTATATTTGTTCTGGCCACCAATACTTAGTGAGAAAGTGAGGGGAAAGCTGGAAATGTTTCAAAGAGGGCACTGGAAACCATCAAAGAGATGAAGATCCTTCTGCAGAGAGAAATCTTAATACTTGCTATGGTTTGAGTGTGTCCCCCAGAATTCATGTGTTGGAAATTTGGTCCTCGGTGTGGCAAGGTTGGGAGGTGGGGCCTTTAAGAGGTGATTAGGCCATGAAGAGGGACTAATATCACTCTTGAGGGACTGGGAGTGAGTGAGTTATTGCTCTCTTGGGACTGGATTAATTACGTTAGAGCAGGTTGTTGTAAAGCACGGCGGGCCCTTGTGTTTTGCCTCTGTTGAATGCTCTCACTTGCCCTTCCACTTTTCAGCTATGTTATGATGCAGATGCAAGCCCTCAACAGAAGCTGCTGCCATGCCCTTGGACTTCCCAGTTCCAGAACCATGCAACAAATACTTTTCTTTATAAATTACCCAGTCTCAGGTATTCTGTTAAAGCAACAGAAAAATAGACTAAGACATTACTTTTAGATACTTCAAATTGGAAAGTTGAAATCTGAAAGACGTTATGAGAGAAATCTACGTAATCATGCAAAGTATGGTTAAGAACAAATAAACTTTTTCAAGAAATCCTGAAAAACTAGAAAGCGGAATCACCTCACAATTTTAAAAGCTAAATTTGGGATACAAATATAAACTCTTTTTTTAGTTTACACAACAAATCATAAACTTAGAGAGCTCATTGCTTACAAGAAGCGGTATTTAGATAAATGAATGTATGAATCATCCATAGAGAAAGATTTTTGAGGGAATATTCCTGAGTTTGGGGACCTAGATCATGAGCAACTCTTCCTCCACTGTCAGAAAAAGAAGATCCAGATAAATATACTCCTGCTTGGATCCAGGTTGGCACCCTCCCTCCACTTTTTACTATGGAATATTTCAAACTTAAAAGCACATCAATCACCCAGTATCAACAATTATCAACTCACACTCAGAGTGTTTCATCTACAACCCAATCTACAATCCCTGAAAACGCTGCTAGGATTATTTTGAAGCAAATCTCAGTATGTCATTTCATTCATGGATATTTCAGTATGTATCTCTAAAAGATGAGGATTTTTTGTAATCATAACTGTAATCTCTCAATCACACAGAAACATAATATCAGCAAATAGAAGTTGGCAATTTTTATTTTCTAAAGAGCAGTTCAGTTTATAAACTGCTTTCTGTAAAGATACCTAAACTGATATAACCTTTAAATCCTTTACCTTGGGGCAAACATCTGTGATCTCTCTATTTTCTGAATGTCTTTAAAATGAAAGATTCCCATCCTTACTAAGGACTCACTAAGTACAAGGTCAAATCTTTGCCTTAAATTATCATAATGATACCTAAGATTTTCTTTTACCTGTTAGTGCCAAATTTCCACCCTTGCAAAGACGCATCTGGAACAGGCCATTATTCAGTTCTTGGAGTCTCTGTTGCTTTGAGTGTCCTTACAAGGCCTCGCATTCCTATAATTCTTCAGAGTCATCTCTCAGCCCCGGTCTTGCTTCATTTTATTTTTTGTTCTATTTTATTTAAACATGAGTACCTAAATCTGTTGGCCTAGTGATAGTGAGTGAGGGCAGATGAGGCCTGAGGCAAGCCTGACGTAAGCATCTTGGGAAAAATGGAGCGATTGTTATCCAACAATTAACCTTTATTTCAAGGGCCATTTACTTCCTATATAAAGGTTGCTCGGTAACCTACAGATGTCAGTATTGAGGTCTATGGTATCTCCTCTCTTAGTTGGAATTGAGTGATTAGGAAAGGTTACCCCCCGCAAAAAAAAAAAAAAAAAAAACAGTGGAAAGATATCAAAAAGAAAGATACCGTTGTAAGAGAAAATCTAACCAAGAATATTGGTTCTATTTTTTAAAATAAGATTTGATGTTTCTCCAGACTTTGGTTAAATATATAACATTTTGAGGAAAGCATATACTACTTTTTTTTAAAAAGTACGCAAATTTTACTTTTTAACCATTATACATAGAAATGAAAGGTTTTAAACTCTCATTGATGTGACTACTTTTTACAAATTTCACTTGTATCTGCAGTTTACCTACATTTGATTTTAAAATATCTCTGCAGAGCCACTAATAGAACTACCCAATTCAATACAGTGTAGTAGTTAGGAGCCTCAGCTCTGCAAACTGCCAAAGCTAGGTCCGTATCTTAGCTCAGCTAAATACAAAATTTGCTACCTCGGGAAAGTTAATTTCTTTGTGCCTCGATTTCCTTATGTGGAAAGTAGGGAAAACAATATCACCTACCTCACAGGATTTCTGAATTAATACATAATTTCATGGAATTAATACAAAAATCAGAGTAGTGCCTGGTACACAGCCAGCCCTCAAGTTCAGCTTTTATGGCATTATTCTTACTAGTGTATAATGTAGCGATAAATGCACGATTCATGCTTCCTTCATCTAATCTTGTCTTTCTACTGAAGGATAAAGTTAAAAAAGTAAGTCAAAAACTTCCAACTCTCCAGTATTTCAGCTATTGGTAAACCCTGCACGTAAATATTCATGGTTCATTAGTTGCTCAGTTACTGTGGTGTATATAAAACAGTTCTTGGCATACTAGATTTGTCCCCTTGTAAGTAAAACAAAACAAACAAATAACCTACCAAACAAAGGTGAACAAACAAACAAAAACAGCCCACGAAGTGAAGCAACAACAATACAACCTAACTCGGGAAGCCACAGACTCAAAAATACATCAAACCTATGTCATGGGTGAGTCTACTGGTTGCAAAGAAGTAAATGCTGGTTGATATAAGAGACCAGCCACTTACACGTAAAAGTAAGAAAAAAGTTGAAAGAAAGTACTTACAATGTTAGAAATAAGAAAATTAAAAAATAAAGAATGAGGAAGAAGCCACAGATTTGGAAGTGATTTGAAGCAGCAATACTCTGGAAGCACAGGAGTCTCCTGCATCTTATTCTCAACAGTTCCTTGGTTCTGGAAGGTCTTGCCAGTGGTAATGAAGTCACATGGCTTGGACAGTCCTTACATGCAGGTTTGCTGTGTTGAATTGAATACTATTCTTAAGTTTTTCCCTAGGTAAATTCCAGATTAAAAGACAAAGAATTGATGACAGGTCTTAAATGCATAAGAATGCACTATAATATCTTACACTGAAAATTTCTTGATGAATTTGTCAGTATGCCAGGGCTTTCAAATGTTGGTTTTGAAAAGTGTTTTATCATGTCGATATCCGCCCCCCCCCCAAATTTCCCTTGATTACATCCACATTCATTTACTTCCAATATCATCACCCTTTACTCAAAGGCCTAGGCCAAGCTACTAGAAACACTGTAATAGTTGCTAACTGTTCTCCCCACATCCATTCTGGTCATTGTCTGGTCCATTCTATTAATTAAGTGATATGTCTGAAATTTGCTTCAAAATAACTTCAAGGTAATGTTTGCAGTTTTAATAGTGTTCTGCAAAAGCAAGGTTGTGTCTTCTAATAGGTATCATCTTTTTGCTCTATTTATGGACAAGGATATTATTTAAAATAGGAAACCTTATCATAACAGATTTCTTAGAAAGATGATTCCTCATGCTGGATTTGAATTGCTGATATTTTATCTAAGATTTTTTGCAGCTATATTCATGATTGAAATTGTCCTATAATTTTCTTTTCATGTAGTGACCTTTTCAGGTTTTGGTAATGTATCAGTTAAGGTTCGATCACTATGAATGTTATAGAGCAAGGAATTTATCATGATAACTATATCTTGTACATTTTCAGGAGCTGATTAAGAAGTTTCTGCAGGGCTGCTGTCTTTGTGGCTGATGCTGGGCTTGAAGTCACTATAGGCTGCCAAGGCTGAACTGCTTGGCTGGCAGTTGGCAATGAGAGATGATCCGAAGTGGTCTGGGGAAGGCAAAGATCAATTGGAACCTGTGGGGAGAATCTAGAAGAGCAGGGCTTGAAGTCACTATAGGCTGCCAAGGCTGAACTGCTTGGCTGGCAGTTGGCAATGAGAGCTGATCCGAAGTGGTCTGGGGAAGGCAAAGATCAATTGGAACCTGTGGGGAGAATCTAGAAGAGCATCTGTCAACCACCATCTCCATCCTCAAGGATGTAGGTGACCTGAAGAGAGGCTGGTGCCCTTCACCACAGAACTGCACATCCACCTGGCCCAGGACTCAGAGAAGTCAGAGGGGAAGATATGGTGGGAGCAGAACTAGCTCTAGATCTGGATGTCACTAAATGACCAGTGACGTGCAAGCAGCTGGGGCACATGGTACCCCATACCAAACACCAGATTGTAAAAATGGCAGCTCCTTCCACTGCCATCCAAATTTTATACTAATTTTTTTTCTGGCCTATCCCCACCTTGGGCAACACAGGAAAGGGAAGCAGTTCTAAACTGACACAGCACAAAGCCACCACAGGTAACCAGGTTAGTAACTCCATAAAATGAGTTCAGGACTAGTCCCTTGTTTTCTCTACTTTCATGGTTTACATGCTAGAACTATTTCTGTCTGTAATGCTGGGTAGAAGTCATTAGTAAAATCATCCACTCAGGGTTTTTTTGAGGAAGTTTTTCTTATAATATACATATATAGAAAATTATATATAAATGTAAAATACAATATGAAGGGTCTTCAACAAGTTTACGGTAAGATTCTGATTATCTTTCAATTCTATTTTTTCACAAACTTTTTGAAATATGTGTGTGTGTGTGTGTACAAGAAGTTTCTGCAGGGCTGCTGTCTTTGTGGCTGATGCTGGGCTTGAAGTCACTATAGGCTGCCAAGGCTGAACTGCTTGGCTGGCAGTTGGCAATGAGAGATGATCCGAAGTGGTCTGGGGAAGGCAAAGATCAATTGGAACCTGTGGGGAGAATCTAGAAGAGCATCTGTCAACCACCATCTCCATCCTCAAGGATGTAGGTGACCTGAAGAGAGGCTGGTGCCCTTCACCACAGAACTGCACATCCACCTGGCCCAGGACTCAGAGAAGTCAGAGGGGAAGATATGGTGGGAGCAGAACTAGCTCTAGATCTGGATGTCACTAAATGACCAGTGACGTGCAAGCAGCTGGGGCACATGGTACCCCATACCAAACACCAGATTGTAAAAATGGCAGCTCCTTCCACTGCCATCCAAATTTTATACTAATTTTTTTTCTGGCCTATCCCCACCTTGGGCAACACAGGAAAGGGAAGCAGTTCTAAACTGACACAGCACAAAGCCACCACAGGTAACCAGGTTAGTAACTCCATAAAATGAGTTCAGGACTAGTCCCTTGTTTTCTCTACTTTCATGGTTTACATGCTAGAACTATTTCTGTCTGTAATGCTGGGTAGAAGTCATTAGTAAAATCATCCACTCAGGGTTTTTTTGAGGAAGTTTTTCTTATAATATACATATATAGAAAATTATATATAAATGTAAAATACAATATGAAGGGTCTTCAACAAGTTTACGGTAAGATTCTGATTATCTTTCAATTCTATTTTTTCACAAACTTTTTGAAATATGTGTGTGTGTGTGTGTACATACATGTATAATGATTTTAGGACAGATTTTCTCTTTTTTCTAAACTAAGCTTTGATTAATTGTGTTTTTTAGGAAATTGTACATTTCATCCAAATATTCAAAATTTTTGGCATTAGTTATTATAATATAACCACTTACTGTAAAAATTTCAGTAACATCTGCTATTACGTTTTCTTTTTAATTTCAACTGCTGCTTATTTGTAATTGAACATTTTGACAGAGGTATACTAATCTTATTAGTCTTTCAAAGTACCCTCTTTTGGCTTTGTTGATCTATATTTATTTTTTTACTTTAATTTCTCCTTGTCTCTTTCTTGTTTTCTTCAATTTTTAGAAGCTGATTGTGTTGTTGTTCTCATAATTTTAATTTTGTGGCCTATGAGTTACTTAAAGATATTTTTTTAATTTCCAAACATACGAGTATTTTTTTTTACTAATTACATTTTGTTAATGATTTCCACATTAATTTTACTGAGGTCAGTGGATATGATCTTTATCAGGGGTCAGCAAACTGTGTTCATGGCCAAATCTGGCTGACCACCTATTTTTGTAAATAAAGTTTTATTGTAATAGAACAAAACCCATTCATGTACACATTATCTATGTTTTTTTTTAGATGACTGCAGAGCTGAAAGCCCAAAAAGACTAAAATATTTACTCTCTAATCCTTCACAGGAAAAATTTGCCAACCTCTGGACTGTATAATACTAGTTACTGGAAATTTATTGAGACATGCTTCATGGTCCTGTATATAATCAATTTTCATAAGTGTTCAAAATGTACGTGAGAAGAATGTGGATGGAGAGTTTCATCTATTAATCAGACTGACCTTTCTAATTTCTTCTTTATGTTGATATAATTAACATGTTTGCTTAATCAATCAATTACTAAAATAATTTCATTAAAATTTTTCTCTCCTTGTAGTTATGTCCATTTTTGAATTTTACATTGTGAAGCAATTTTATTGGGTAAATACACAGAATTGTTACAGTTTCTTAGTAAATTCAACCTTTTATCATTATATAGTGGCCATCTAGTAATTTTTTACATCAAATCTTATTTTTTTCATATGAATATAGCAATACTTTCAGTTAGTATTTTTCTAGGGCACATTTTTCTTGATCCTTTTATGTTCAACTCTTCTGAATCCTTTCATTTTAGATGGGTCATCTCTAAAAATATGTTGCTGAATATTACACAAATTCAATGTGAAAATATTATCTTTTAATTGGAAAATTCAGTCAATTTATAGTTATTTAAAAACTGCCATATTTGGATTTACTCTCCCCCTATTAGTTTTATGCTTTGTAGTTGTCCTATGTTATCTATTTTGTTGTTTGTCTTCTTTAGTTATTTAAAGTTTATTATTGGAAAATTCAGTCAATTTATAGTTATTTAAAAACTGCCATATTTGGATTTACTCTCCCCCTGTTAGTTTTATGCTTTGTAGTTGTCCTATGTTATCTATTTTGTTGTTTGTCTTCTTTAGTTATTTAAAGTTTATTATTTTTTTCCTTCCTCTACTCTGAGAGATATATATTATACTTATGATTTAATATATATCAAGAAAATAACTATAAAAGTCAGTCACTCCATCTTGGTGGGACAAGGAAAGGGTATTGTAAATGGAAAGAGATTCCTGCAGGCTCCTGGGGTTCCAAGAGTGTTCTATTTCTTGACTTGAATGGCGGTTATACAGGTTTCTGTTTTAGAATCTACTCTAAACTCTATAAATAAGTTCTGTTCATTTTTTTTTTCTGGATGTGATATATTTCATGATTAAGAAAATACTAAATAACAAAAGAGCCCAGCCACAAAGTTTTTAAAATAGAGAAGAAACATATCACAGATAATATAACATCCCAATAAAAGAACAGAAGAGAAAGCATTTGGCTCTTTCTTACTCTATCTTTTGTCCACACTGCAGTACCACTGGGGCTCGCTGCTCGCCCTGACTGCCCTAATCTGCTGAATTTCTGCTCCACAACTGAAGGCAATGAGAGACTTTAGTTCTTTCCCATTTGTGCTGAGGAGTAACTGTTCACCTCTATGAAACAAACAGAGGATCGAGATGACCTAGGAACTTTCTCTGAGCACTGAAAGTGTGCACAGTGGAGAGGATGACAAATTATGCAGATGGAAGAGTACTTAGAATGGCTGGGGAGCGGAACTGCAGACAATGTGCTTCAAGTGACCTTGGGTGATCTTTGAAAGGAAGGGAATAAAGGAAATATTGTCTGCAAGACCACAGGGAGTGCTCTACAATAATTGTCATTACACATTATTTGGTGACTCGAGGCAGTTGTTCTGAGGAGTTTCCATGTTCTGGTATAGGGTGGCGGAGGTCATGGCTGGGATAAATTCATAAAAGGTAATTTGGGTTCTTTGTGCTAAAAGCTTTTCTGGTACAAAGATGATTCACCAAAAGCCTAAATGATTTGAAAGAATCATAGCATTTCAGAGCTAAAAGTGGACTTACACATCATCTACTTTAGTGACTTACAAATGGCTTCAAAGAGCCCTATGAGCTTATTAAAGCTACCTCAGAGTGTGCTGGCAGAGTGTGGGGCTCTGTCTTCAAACAGTGCAGCTTCTACTCTACCAGCTTTACAAACTGAGCTTCCAGCTTATCACAAAAGAAAGGGTCAATGGCTTAAAAAAGAAAAATGACAATTCAAATGCCACTGATTCTTTCTAACTTCTTCATTTTACAGATCAAAAGGCTGAGAGAGGGTAGGTGGTATCCTCAAAGTCACCCATGGTGTTACCAGCAAAGCAAGACTGGAACCAAGATTATCTGCTTCCTACCTAATATCTTATGTGAACAAATCTAAATCAGTGAATATAAAATGAGGAAGGCAAAAACAGATCTAATAATCAATAGCACCTATTGCATAAGGTTTTTGTGGGGATTAAATGAGTTTATAATGGTAAATGTTTAGAACAGCCCCAACACTTAAGAAAAAACTGGGTTTTTCTATTTTCCCAAAATGACAATGTTCTGGTCCTTTCATTCTCTTTATCCACTTTGTTCACATCTTTTTCTATCTCTACCAACTGCCAGCTTGAAATTTTAAAAGGGTCACAAATCCATACAAGGAATGAAATCAGCAACCTTTGTTCTCTAGTCTGAGGACAACAGCTGCTGGGGAGAAAATCTGATATGCATCACGGATAAGGACTTAATGTAAGAACAATTTTACACATAATCCTTCTCCTCCCCGCAGGTCTAGCCACAAATAGTTTTATCACCACTAGCCATGTGCTCATGGAAGGTTTATGCGCTGACATCAGTTAGGATGTTTTATGTTGTTATTTTTCATGAAAATTGAACGTATTTGCAGAACTAAGTCTTAAGAGCAGAAAGTATAGAAAGGTAGGAGTCCCAGGTGTGCTGGCCTTAACTCCAACTTTACAAGCCATGGTGGTATCACACCCACTTTGGCAGAGCAGCTCCGGGTGTCCTGCAGGTATTCTGCCTCGGTCCAACTATCTCTAAACAGGAGGCCCAGCCCACTGTGGGGGAGGCTGCTTTTTCCTTTCTCTTCCTGCTGTTGGCTGTCCAGTGAGCTCAGATGGTTAGAGCACAGCCTTATAACCCCAAGGTCATGGGTTCGGATCCCCATACCAACCAGCTTTCAAGAAAGAAAGAAAAAAAAAAGACCTTTTCTCCTTTTGTTGCATTCACTACAGAGAAACAGAGTTCCTGACACTGGAGACAGATCGTTCCTCCCACTATAATCCTCTAGCAGCACAGTATGAATGAGCCAGTTGTGTGCATAGGCAAAAAAGCAAAATTTCTGTTTTTTGTTTGTTTTAATCATTCCTACTACTTTGCTAACTAAAACAGATACTAAAGGATTGGAGCACAGGCATAATAGACAGAGTAGCTTGAAGGGTGAAGAACTAAAGTCCAGAGGTACTGTTTTCAGCAGGTATTGATTCTCGGTTCTATATCAGCCTTATCCCTTCTTGTAATACTTTCTAACACTTGACAATTTTCTGATCTGCTTCAGAGAAAAAAGAGAGCAATCTCTTGTCAGTTGGTGTTTGTGGTGTTTTCTGCCTGCTGTACACATTTTGAAGTACCATATTAAGCATTTGATTTTAAATGAATGAAGAAATAACATTTAATAATATTTGAAGTTTGGTCAGAACATTTAAAATATTAAGAATAAAGGTATATTCACTTAAAATGGGAAATCAAAAGGTGAACAAGCAGCATTCTTCACCAGAAGGAAAGCGATCTTCAAGTTAACAGTCATTAAGTAATTCTAGTTAAAAAGAAACACATAAAGGGGTTGTTTTATGGGGGGTGGAGGGGGGGCTGGTATTATGACAGTTTCATGAGGTTAAAAGGAATCAGGAAAAGGGACAATAAGTTTGATTAAGAAGAAGGAGTAAAAGGCTTTACTTATAGATTCAATTTCTGGACAGTATTGAATTTCTGTCACTTATTCTTTGATAATTAACTCTCAGAGTCACTATCCATTAACATTTATTCACAACATTAGACCAGGCACCATTAGAATAAGTTTGATTAAGAAGAAGGAGTAAAAGGCTTTACTTATAGATTCAATTTCTGGACAGTATCGAATTTCTGTCACTTATTCTTTGATAATTAACTCTCAGAGTCACTATCCATTAACATTTATTCACAACATTAGACCAGGCACCATTAGAATAGGCACCATCCTATAAAAAAGTGGTAATAAAATCCATTTACTTAGGTTTGAATCCCCTCACTTTCCCCCTTCCTCTTTTCTTTCTTCCTTTCTTGAATATTTATTAAGTGCCTGCCATGTATAGGCATTTTTGTAAGCTCTGAGGATGAAATGAGTCGCTGCTTCATGAGGTTCACAAGTCAGTAAAAATACCAGCTTGATGACCAGCATTAATAAGTCCATGTTGAATCAGTTTAGGCTATCATGAGTGTGGGGAGAAAGCATCACAGAGTTAATTCTGTCTTACTGAGACTGTTACAAAGACCCTGAAAGACAGACTGCAACCTGATACAGAGATTAGCTCTGCAAAAAGGACATTGCCTGTTTCATAATATAAAACAAACAAAATCCCACAAATGACAAGGATGAGTGATGTCAGAAGCAATGGCAGAACACCAGGGCTCACATTTTTACTTTCATCTAAGTAGATCACTAACCTTGAACAAGCTCCTCTACATTTTTAAGCCTCTGTCTTCTCTGCAGAAGAAGCATATTACTACTTACTTATGTAGAGGACAGTTATGTGGCTGAAAAGGGATAATGGAAAAATGATAAAAATATAACCTATTATCATTAGAAAGTGTGAGGTAGGCCATGTCAAGTCAAAGCCTAGGAATAAAAACTGTCAAAAAAGACTGCCTTACTGTACCTATTAAGTCCAATTAGAGAGAATTTGAGAAACAAAGGATTCACTTTCTGATGAAGAGGTTTTACTTTTACTTTACTTTTTTCCATTTCTCATCTTCTCCTCTGTCTACAATATTAGCCACATAATATTTACTAGAAAAGTAATACATACGTGTACTGCAATTTAAGAAGATGTAGGATATGAAAAATTTGTATTTATAAAATGAATAGATAGTTTATTTCCAAAGAGACTCTTTTAAGTAATACATTTACACAGTATGACAAAAATTTAGTGATTTACTAAAAGCTGTTTATATACAATTTATAAAGCACAACTGTGTATATATTCCCATGTATATATTTCATTGGTATTTTACCACATTTTAAACATAGCTTTTAAAGTACCTAGGATTTAGGTACTTTATTATTTTGAAAAATAGAAATTCTGTTAGAATATTACTATTCTGATATTATCACACAGAACTGGATTTCTATCATCTGAGAGAACAAATGGTCAGTATTGTATCATCAGCATTATTCCTTGAGTCTGTGAAAAAATAGGCTAGATTGAGCTATGTCCTGAAAACATTAGGAGTTTTCATATACTGATGTGTTACTCAGAAATGCTACTGTCAAGTTTGTGAAGTCACCATAAGACATTCCATTTTGAGAAAGTTCTTTGTCCTTCATTATATTCCTGCCAAGCTTTCAGTAGTAAAACCACATTTCTGACTTGAGGTTGAGATTCACTCTGACCTCTACATGCTGTTGGTGAAAGCTAGCCTCATGGATCTTGCATCTAAGTATTAATTTTCCTATTGTTTAGATCACCACTTTGTTCCTGATTGTAATATTTATAGTGGTCTCATACTGACAAGCAAAGACAAAAATCATTACTTGTGATTTATTATTTTCTGAACAGAGGCTTTGCCACCTTCAGATAGCTTATGCAGTTGCCTGATAAGGAAGCAAATGTTCCTAGCAGCCAAAGCTCTTGAAAGGAGACTTTATAAACCTGTGCATAGGGCTCCAAATAATTTAAAATATGGATCAGATCTTGAGGTTTTTCAATGATTCTATGAGATAATTCTGCATCCTTATTTCCAGATATAATCTCCTTGTTTAAAATGATTTATTTTTCTCTTTTCTCATAAGAAAAAAGAAAAATTTTTTTTAAATATGTCTAGTGAAGAACTATGTTTTGTTCACTTCCTGAACAGAGCAGCTGGCCGAAAAGGGCAAAGAATATAAAGGAAAAAAGCCAAACCCCTGAGCCAGTTGACTCAGCTCTTCCCTGTTAATGTCATTATATTGCGTCTTTCCTTTTCAGCTGCCAAGTATTAAGAGAAAGGAAAACAAAAGGACAAGAGGCTTTTAAGAAGGATGGTTTGGCAGAGGATGTTAATATCCGGTGCTTTGATATGTTGGAGGTTAAGCAGCTTCAACTCTTTCTATGGCACTGACTATAAAAGAGTAACCAGAAATTTGCCATTGCATGCCATTGTAACATGGTGTTACTAATTTATCACAGAGTCCTCACAGAGTGACCCAGGTTTTCCTACAGTATAGCTGTGACCAGGTATTTGACAAGATTTGCCCAGGAAAACACTTCTGTCCTAAGAATTTCTGTCAAGGAAAGTTTCTTTGACAGTGTAAGATCATAGAAGAAATTCCTGCAAGGAATTTTTAAACTCCCAACTCTGCACTAGCTTTCGAACCAGAACATTCTGTCCGGATCCTGGCCACACTAGCCTAACTCTCTGTATTGCTTTGTTCCAATCCTAGGTAATAGCTCAGAATGTCCTGCTTTCTTTTGTGAAGCTCATCAGAGAGAGTATCTGAATAACAAGCATATCTCGAGCCTTAAAGGCATAAAATAAACTACTTATTTTTGCTTATATTTTTGGCAAACTTTGCATTTTATACACTTTTTAAACAGTTCAAATATTCTATTATCTTTCCGTCTGTATGGAAAGGTCCAGTAGACAGACCACATGCATGGCACAGAGACCTTATGAACTTGAGGCTTGATTTTGCCCTTCATCCTTCGCTTACTCTGTGTGAAAGGCCATGGAGCGGAAGAGGCCATTCGTTAAGAGTAAAAGTTCACTAGCCTATGGAATCTGGATTAAAATTCTGCTTCTTTCATTTACTACCTGGAAAAGTTGACTACTGAACCTTTCAGAGCTTCAGTTGATTATTGTTAAACTGACATATACATAAAACCAACCACTTAAGTTCTTTTTTTTTTTTTTTTTTTTCCCTTTTTGTCTTTTTTCGTGTCCGGCAACGGATCGCAACCGTCAGTGTCGCGCCCGTACCGGACCGGGACCGGCAACGGGATCGCAACCCTCTGTGTTGCTCCCACATCTCGCTCAGCCAGTGAGCGGGAACCGGTCTGTATGTGGGATCCGAACCCTCGGTGGGAGCGCCACCGCGCTCCCAAGCGGCGCACTGTAGCAGTGTGCCACCGGGCCGGCCCAACCACTTAAGTTCTAAAACGGTTTACCTAAAGAGCTAACATGATGGGATAGAACATGTTCTTAGTAGACATGCCCTGGTATTATTGTGTGCTTGTAGCAACCATTGGACAAACACAATTTATCATAATTTACTATCTATTCTTACTACACTTCTTTGTGTTACTAAGTTGTGGGCAGTTTTATATTGATGTTGAATGTTTACAAAGTATAATATAAAGAGCTAACATTTATGGAGTGTTAACTATATGCCAGACATTGTGGTAAGTGGTTTAGGAAATAACTTTTATCCCATATAAGGTTTATATTAATCATCTAGAGTAAGTATCAGTATCTCCATTTTACTGATGAAGAAAATGAGGCCTACATATGTTAAGCAACTTGCCTAAGATCACACAGCTAGAAAGTGCTAGAACCATGATAGAACAATTTATGTCTGTGTAAATATCTATGATATTGGCAATGTGATTTTAACCTCCATTTTCTCCTATTTAAGGTCTTTTTTCATTCTACGAATATTTGCTGACTTTCTTCAATAGCCAAGGCATTGTTTTTCCTGTATGCCATTGATAGTTATTTCAAGTACCAAGTGACTTTTTGTCTAGTAAATTGTAATTTCCCTCTCCAGAATAACCGCAGTTTTGATGGATCTACTTTCCTTGTAGTTCTGTTACAATTCAGTCTTTATTCAAGTATTTGGCGAGAATCACATATTTGTCTTATGAGCCTTAGGTTATTTACAAACTGCTTTTTATCCCTTCTAAATAACAGAAATTTTTTCCTTCTAAAAATAACATTTTCCTCCTAAATACTTTGTCTTGCAAAAGTAACAAAATAATAAAAATATTTATTATAATGCTATAGAACTGGGCTTGTGGTTATTTGTATCCTGTCTGATCAGAGTGTCTTTGCTTACCTAGGTGACTTAGGCCATGCCAGATAGTCTAAGCTGACAATGTGACATGGGGGAGAGAGGCTTGGTCCTTGTGATATAAGCTCAACCTCTGAGGCTCTGAGGTGTGGGGGCTTGAGGGGGCGGGGCTGGAGACTAAAGTCAGCCATGCAGTGATCAATCATGTCTATGTGACCAAGCCTCAATAAAACTCTAGACACCAAGGGGGGAAAAATAAGCTTCAAATGATTATAAAAAATTCAATCATTGGGGCTGGCCTGGTGGCACACTGGAGAGTGCGCCGCTTGGAAGTGCGGCAGCGCTCCCGCCGAGGGTTCGGATCCCATGTGGAGACCGGTTCCCGCTCTCTGGCTGAGCGCGGTGCGGGCGCAACACCGAGGGTTGCGATCCCATTACCGGTCAGTAAAAAAGACAAAAAGGAAAAAAAAATTCAATCATTGAATCCAATTAACTTTAATAAATTAAAAATATTTTTAAAAAAATTATCATCAGACCCAGTATACCCTAAATCTTGAGCTTACTTAAACAGATTTCCCTTTCTTTCATGTTCTTAGAAGGTCATATCAATTAGATATGCAAATATTCTTTTAGGACTTAGCATTCACTATTCTGGAGATTTTCTCTCCAACCCAAACTGGTCTTGTTTTGTTGGTTTCTTTGAGTAACGGTAAGTAGCCATAAAACTTAGCTCCTATAATAGATTTTAATAGCTGAGCAATTTCATTATAACTACAGTTTGTGGGATAGAGATGCTTATATTTTCATTTAGCTACTTTTCTTTTAGATCTTGGAGAGTCACTATAAAAAAGTATTCATTCTTTCGCAGACTCAATAGATCTGCGATTCTGTGTATTTGAACTCTAAAGGAACTAGCATTCTTTCTTTCTCCAAATTTACCATTCTGGATCACAGTTCAAAAGGGAAATAAGACACAAAGCTTCCAAATTCAAGAATTTATTTGGTGCATCACTTCATTCTAAAAATTACTTACTCTTTTCATTTGATGGATGATAGAAATTATCATTTCTCTAGTGAATGAGGTAGAGTTTGGCAAACAAAAGTGATCATGAATCTACTTCATTGTTAATCAAAAATGTGTTTGATTATTACTGAGGAGTTAGTCATTCACAAAATCACAATTGCTTCTGCAGTTGTTATTTAACCACTACTGTAGTGTGTTGAAGCCTCTTTAGAAGAACGATGACTTCCTTTCACACTTTGGCAGACTAAACTTATTCAATCTACTAACAGGGGACCTTGTAGTGTTATGATAGTCAACAACAGATTTTCAATGGATGGGCCTTAACTTTAATTTTATCCTTGTCAGTTTCCATTTAAATCAAGCTGCACACTTGACAGTTGAGGTGAGCAGTGCTTCTATTTAAGAACATGAATGGTGTTTAGGTGTTCAATTTCAGTTTGTTTGTACTCTGCCCATAGTTTAAGACTATAAGCCTTCTGGAAAGAGTCTATGTATTTCCAAAGGATTCTATTTTACTCAGTAGGTTAATGGTGACATGGAAATTTTAGCTGCCCTGATGGAGAGAGGATGCCTTCGTGCCATTTCACATAATTATGCACATTCCTGACAGGCCCCAAATGTTTGCTATTCCTCTAATCCCTAGGAAAGAATGTTGAAAGGATATTCACTTATGACTCCTATTATTGGATGGTTAGGTTCTGTAAAGATGCATGTAATTTAATATTTTAAATAGACGAGGACGGTTTAGTTTTGTACATTATTTTATCCCTTCCTTTGAAAAAATATTTCTCTTAAAGCTCAGCTTATGAAGATGATGAAAGTTGAGTTACTTCATTTAAAGAGGGGAGGAGGCCCTTAGGAACCTGTCCCCTCACACCGCCCTAGCTTCTCAGCCCCCAGGGCTCTTCTAGAAAGCTCTTAAATCTACTTAGAGGACATATTTTTTAAACCTTTCTCTAGGTAACCAATGGGAATTATAGAACTGAGGAGAGAAAAGAAATCATTCTAATATACATATATGTTCACCTTTAACCTAAATTTCACAGAGTGAACTTGTTTAATCACAGACCAGCTGGCAGTATCTTTGGGTAGTAACAATTTAACAACTTATGAGACTTCTTAAGTCTCCCCGTCCTGACCTGATATTGTTTGGTCATTTCCAGTCTAAAAAGCCAGTGGTCTGCTCTGTAGCCTTGCTGAGGGAAGGTTGGTAAGAATGAATGATTTGTTTCCTATGCAGCTGGGGAAGGAAAAAAATGCCAGAAGTTCTACCAAGGCCATAAGCAAACTCTTTTTCTTTTCCCTTTATTTCTCCTTTCTTCCTTCCATCCTTCCTTCCTTCTTTTATTTTTCTTTCAATCTGAGAGTGGCTTTGGAGAAAGAGGCATTTCAAATACTCCACCTGCTTTCAATGACATGGATTTTCTTCACTGGAAATAATCTTTCTTTTCTCCTCTCCAGTTTAGAAAATAGGCTTAAGCTAAATGTGTTAAACTTGTTGCAGGGATCCACAAAATTGTCATGGAGCACTGTGAGGATATGCACCGAGTTCATGTCAGGCAGCATTCCGTATTCTCTGAGATGCAGTTCACGAAATACATATTATAATATATAAAATCATTACACCAAGGAGTTTGTAAAATACTTATGGTGGTAATTATTTCCATCATTAGCTAATGACTCTTCTTTCATAAGCTGAGTCCAGTAAAGGCATTAGAAAGTTCTTAATAGAACTGTTTACCTTTGGATGTTTAATTTGAAAAGATGTGTCTTTATTTTTCCCATTGCTACCAGCCTCTCAACTATGTCTTTTTATTTGTAATATTAACACTTCGACCTTTGTTCCAGATGAACCAAGCTTGTTTAATTCCACATTCTAAATTTATCCTCTTTTTTTCTTTATCTTCAGCTTTGTTTCATCTCCACTTCTACATAACCAGATATGTTCTGCCTTTAAATTTCTGCCTCAAGTTCACCCTTCCCTGTGAAATGCCTTATACTCTCAGGAGTCCTCAGTCTTTCCTCCTCCTGACTTCTAAGAGACTATCAATTGCAAAACTTAACTTTTCGGTGTAGCACCTCATAATTTTCTACTTGTTTGCTGTTTGGTTGTTTTACACGTGCACGGTTTGGCTTCCCTTATCTAAGTCTTTCTTCTTTTACTCAAAAAGCATGTATTATACATGGTAAAAATATATATTATATGCATAGAAATTATATACATAATACATATTATATATTTTACATATTATGAATTAGTTATATATATATATAACTAATATACATTTATAATGTACATGTGTATAGCACACAACATTGTGCCAGAAATAGAGTTAGTATCCAAGTATTTACTGGACTGAATTAAATCCAAAACTATATCAGTTACGTCAATGAATAAGAAAAATAGCTTATTTTAATAATTTGCCACCTTCTAAGAGAGATAGTTATCTTCTAAAAGAGATAGGGAAGCAGAAAAATAAGATATAGTTTTCATTCTTTCACTGTCCTTATTATATAAAAATCTTAAAAGAGTTGACTGTGTCAACGTCACCTATCAAAATACACAAAAGCCATTTTGAAATTTTTTTACCAAAATATGTCATTTTCCAAAAAGCTTAGTAATAAGCAATGAGCATATTTGTTCCCCTCATAAAAATATACCATTTTTTTTTTTAAAGACATAACTCTGAGCCTTAAGATAAAGCTTTTGGTAAGAAGTATGTGTAAATAACAGGTTGAGAAGTGAAAAAGTAGGAGTAAAAGTGGGTAACTGAGATTTTTTGAGCATCATGAGTAAGGATATATGCACAATTGTGGGAGAAAACATGTATATTGTTAGTACAGCTTTTATTTAACTGACATATCCCAGGCAGAGCTATTCTTAGGTTCATACTCTTGCCCCTGTAGTCCCATAGCACCTTCTTTAATCCTGTAAAATAGCATTTACTGTGTTACTTAATTACTTGGTTATCTGTCTCTCTCCCGCTAGACTATACACACCTTTAGGAAAGGGACTGTGGTTTGCTTGTATATTTTATTAAGCCCTATCACAGTGCCTTTGACCTAGGAGATACACAAATAAACATTGCATAAGTATGTTATAAGCAATAAATGAGCAAGTAATAGAATGACTAAAGGAAGGAAGAAAGGAACAAAAACGTATGAATAGAATATTCATAGGAAAACAGATCCCTCCTAAGCTATCACCAGCAATGTCAAGTTCTTTAACTCCAGAAATTCCAGCATTCTTCCAAAGCCAGAGGAAAGCCATCAATATGTTAAAATTTGGTGAAGTATTTTCTAAACTTGGAACTTAGTTCCCAGATTCCATTTTTAATTCACAAGATTATAATGTTCTCTTTCAAAAAAAGTGTTCTGGCATTTCTGAAAAATAGTAGAGCTTGGACAAAATTAAAACTTCTTTTAAAAAAAAATTTTAGTAGCACTTTTGAGTATAAGATCATGTCTTTTGTGATATAAGAGCAGTTCTACTGATTCCAGTTTATTCTTATATACAGTCGTTCCACCTAAGTATAGAAAATGTGTTCAAAAACTCTCACATCCTCAGGGTGTTTTTATACCTTTATATAGTGAACACCATTAAAGGCATCATCTACAGATTTGCCTCCCGAAACTTATCGCTGCTGAGATTCTGCAAAATGTTTCTAACATAACTGACCTCGTGCACAATTGACAAAGCATTACCAAAAATCACATGAAACAAGTTGCATCTCAGAAACAGGTACAATGAATATTACTGCTGCCACCATTGGCATCTACTGTAAAGTTAAATTCCTAAAGTTGGTTTTAAACCTAGGAGGGACACTAAATAAAAAAAACAGAAAAGATGTTATATCAAATTCTTCCTGCTTTTCTTATTCTGGTTATATTATTTTCCAAAATGACAAGTTCTTTGCCATTTGACTTGAGGTGGCACATTTACACAGTATCCTATTTCCAAGTGTGAACCATAGATCTGACAAAAAATAATTGCATGCTTAATGGCAGTCCTAAATCCAAACTTATAAAATCACAAGCACAAATATTCTATCAGATGATTCTACATACATTTTGTGTTCTATATAAAGTCTCAACCATAAAAGGAGAGCCTGAAGAGGTTGAGTGTCACCACATTGTTTCTCAAGCAGCTCACAGAAACATATTACTGTGCTGAATTTTCCATAATCCAAAATTTGGTTCATGGCCTTGAAGGCTCAGAAACATGATCTATCAGCAGGGCTGAAGCAAACTCACATCTCAGAAGCGTACTTACAACACAAAGAGCACAAAATACTAAAGATTGATATCAAGATGCAATATATTTATTTACAACAAGAACTATAAACGTCACATGAACTAAAACCCTCCTGAGGGCAAGCTAGCACATTTTCTTTTTGTGGGCTGATCTAGATGAGGAGCCAAATCATAATCAGAAGGCTGCTTGGTGGTTAAAAAAAAAAAAAAAGTGGAACAAAAGGAATACATTAAATAAATCAAATACAAGACTAGAAATGAGATTCTGGCACTACTACTTCCTCATTTACCTTGCTATTTCACAGTAGAGATAGGTAGGTGACCCACCAGACTCACCAAGCAGCTAAGGGTTCCCCTCCCAGGGGTGGCCTTGGCTGGGAGCTGCAAACTTGACCTGTGTGGCTAATCAATCCTGCTGCTGACCGACACGTTAATATCTAATTGTGGGACACACTCAGTCACCCTCAGGTAACATCTCCTCTGTCTGCCAATGCTATTTAAAGGCATCATCAGATTCTTTCTTTTCTTTTAAAAAAATTTTGTTGTTGTTTCTTTCTTTTCTTTCCACATCACTACCACCAAACCAGTCTATGTCCTCCCCTTTTATAGCAAGGTCCTAACTGGTCTAACTACTTCAATTCTGTCCCTTTGTCCAACTCCAAAGATTACTATAGAAATCTACCTTAAATTCCAGTTACATACATGTCCTTTCTTACACCAAAAACTCTTGGTAACTCCTGTTAAAGGCATCATCAGATTCTTTCTTTTCTTTTAAAAAAATTTTGTTGTTGTTTCTTTCTTTTTTTTCCACATCACTACCACCAAACCAGTCTATGTCCTCACCTTTTATAGCAAGGTCCTAACTGGTCTAACTACTTCAATCCTGTCCCATTCCCTTCAAACCTCCAAAGATTACTATAGAAATCTACCTTAAATTCCAGTTCCATACATGTCCTTTCTTGCACCAAAAACTCTCGGTGACTCCTGCCTTCAAAATTAAGTCAGAATTTCTTAGCCTGTCATTTAAATCCTTTCACATCTTGGACCAATTTATTACTATTTCTCTACTGCATGAACTCTCCACTTCAGTCAAATCTACTATACCCAATATTTCATGTGCACCCCTAAATCCACGCCTCTGTTCATTCCTGGGGTCAACTCAAGATCTGCCTTCTCTGTGAAGTTATCTCTGTAAGTCCAAATCTGAAATTGACCCTTTCATTCTTTTGACTCATCTGGCATTTAGTATACCTGTAAAGTGATTATTATACGTAGATATCCTGTCTCCTCAATTAGAATATAAACTACTTACGGGTAGGAGCACTCAAGATCTGCCTTCTCTGTGAAGTTATCTCTGTAAGTCCAAATCTGAAATTGACCCTTTTATTCTTTTGACTCATCTGGCATTTAGTATACCTGTAAAGTGATTATTATACGTAGATGTCCTGTCTCCTCAATTAGAATATAAACTACTTATGGGTAGGAGGAACACATTTTGCCTTTTTTGTGCCCTGTATCTTCAGTGTCTTAATATCAGGGGTGCTCAAAAAATAGGTTCTTAGACCTGGTCCTCTCTACTTACAGGCAAAACTGCTGAACTTCAGAGTGTAAGATACAACTTGGAAAGTATTGCCCTTAGAGGAGAAGAGCTGTCTCTTGAAGGTCCTTAGGATATTAGTAGCTCATGGCTTCTTCTAGGCCTCAGAAGTAATTTCACCAAATTAATGTATTCCTCCACGTCCTCATTCACTCTCGCCACTATTTAATATTATAGTTAAAAACACGTTTCAATTCCTGTTAGTCTCACAGTCAGTTTCAAAGTATAGTGCTAGCTCTAAAAATAGACTAGACCTCTAATATATAGAGATGGAAATCAGGTCATTTAACAGGAAGAATGAAGCAGAAGGTAGTTATATAGGAAAACAAAATAAAGAATATGTCCATCAATATGATGGTGGTGTTAATAAAAGGCTTCAGAGTCAAAATGATTTGTAAAGTTTATTGGAATAGCAAAGCATTCAAGAAAGAAATAAGACATTTTGGCTACCAATTAGCTTTTCAGCATTCTTGTGTGTAATCATACCTTAGTCCCAAACCTGATTGGAACATGGTTTTAAAAAAACACCTTACATTCGTCTAATACAATGAGCTGATTTGCAATAGTATCTAGAAAAACTAATAATTCCTTTTATTTCATACCAAAGTATACTGTTTATGGGGAAGATACCCAGAATGTTATCAAAAGGGTCTTCTGTGATTATGAAAGACATGAAAATGCACACATCATCTCTTATTTCATGGAATTTGGCAACTCCACATCAGAAATGTTGGGGAGCAATTTGGTTAAGCCTTGAAAGTGAGAATGAGAAACCTAATTCAAAGTGGCATAAAGGTGATAATCTTTCCTAGGAAGGTGGAAATTGCTGGATTAAACAAAGATAATTAAGCCTGATTAGTTAACTATAAAGATACAAACAAAATAAAAATAGTGTAATTATAGTAAATAAAAGAAAAAGGCATGTTAAAATGAAGAAAGTAATAATTTCCTGGACAAGAAAGAATTAACTCTTAGTTGTAGCAAATTAAGAAAGAGTTTTTGTAAAATCCCTGATTTGGTCTCCTAATGTTAAAATAAAATTGGAGACTAATTATGTTTATATTGGAGAAAATTATAATAATATATTCTATTATTTACTATATAGATTAATGTCTGATATTGAAAGGCAGAATTTTGTTAAATAGATGTAACATTAAAAATAATACAACACAAAATTTTGAAAAACTTTGTTCCATTTTATATTTGTATGAAAAGTGTTTTTTATTAGTGACTATTGATTTCCTTCTTTCTTTCCTTCTTGGGACAAAATCCTGGAGTTTTAAAATATCTTAAGATAGAATCGTAAGAGCAGATGGGAAACATGGAAGCCATTTCATTTACTCCATGACTTCTTAGCAAAAACACATTAATATCTGCCTAGAGAGGGGACAGTTGTTTCTTTTTATCTGTAAATATATACAAAAAGGAGCTTCCATAGTCTCCTCTAAACCCCTTGTCAACCCCCCAAAAATGTTTCTTCTTTTTAGCCAGTATTTCAGGTTTTTACTTAAGGCAATTCTTATAATACATAGACACAATTTGACTATGAAGTTACTAGCTATAGGCTGCCTCTGAGAGTAAAGTTTAATACCATATGATCATATAATCTGTTTATAACCAGAAATATGGCTTTTGTTCTAAAATCTAGTTTTCTATGTTTGCTGTTTTGTACACAAATATTCTATTTACCAACTGAATTTTTTTTTCAGTTGGATCACATACTGTGTTTGTCACATTTAAATACAATTATGCCTGTTCTGAAGCAGAGCCGGTACGTAAAGAATTAAATACTGTCTATTTCTTCTAGGCCTTATCTTTCCTGTGAGAATTTCATATTGGCCTTTAGATTTTTCTCATTTTGAGTGAGTACATAAATTCTTTTCTTTGCATAAGGGCAATCTTCCTCAGGAAAAATATATTCATTTTTACACACCTCACGCACACACAAAATTTTCCACCTTCATTCAACTTTCCGTGTGCTGACAGAGTAACTTAGATTTTAAAATAAATTATGTCACAAATTGAAAAATAGATTTTAAGGAAAATAGATATTAAGAAGACAAGCTTTGTACTCTAAGTGATCTTTTTGTAAAAATCTATATTCTCTAATTGTGTGATAGTAAATTTTGATTCTGAATATTTAAGCTTCTTTAGAGGTATTTGAGCTGTAAAATATTCATGCATGCCTGCTGATTTTCAAGTCAGAAATGAATCTAAAGACTAAAAGAAATTCAAATGTCACTTTGAAGCCCACCATATGAATTATTTTTATTGTACAAAATATTGGTCAAACAGAATGTAAATGGTTTTACAACCTTCAAATCTATAGTTAAAATTATTATTTCTCATTTAGTTTCATACTTCAATTCCTTCTAAGGAACATGGATGCACTTAGCTACACATATAAAATTTGTTAATTCATGTTCCTATCCTTTTATAATCAATTTTTCACAAACTGAGCAAAGCAACAACAATCTCATCAGGAAAATAAATGTTACTAATCTTCGTTTTTTGTGCTTTATTTTAGAATCAAACGGTTAATCTTATTAAACTAAAGTTGTGAAAAACAAAATCATGAAATCCTATCTCTATAACAATTATTTTACATATAACTAAAGATTTGATTTAGAATTATATAATCCAGGTACATGTTAAAGGACAATTGAAGTGCAATCAGTTACTTCTTAAACTAATCTCTAAAACTATGACTTGGCAAGTGAGATGTTTAAAGTTTTAAAATATTTATTACTAGAAAAAATATATATTTAATAGTATGTTTCCATTAATCTATTTTGCAATGATATCTTGATTTTAACCCAAACATTTACATAGAAAAGGAATTTTCTTTTTCATAAATCCAAGAAGTGAGTTACAAGTATTTTCCTTAAGGAAAGTTTACAAAATATTCACTTTGAAGCAGTGCATAAAGAAAATATGCTATGTTTTCTTGTATTGTGGATCAAACAATAGTTAAACTCAACTTGAAACAAGAGAGAGTTACCATAAACATACCTTGTCCTTGGGTTACTCCATAAAATTCAGCTGCAATTCTTGCCGCTTCCTTGCGGTTGCCTTTCACGATGTAGAAATGACTAAGGATGGCAAGGCTGATTTTCACAAAAAGCTTGAAACAGAAAAGTGAAAGTATTGTGAAGTAAACATTGGATAACTGTTGAGCAAACGGTCGGCTTTCTTCTAACACCGACATTGCTGCAGAGGAATCTGCGGCAGTCTTTAGTTAGATCCAAGTCTCAAATGTGCCTGGCTCTAGTCCGGGATGCTCCTGAACAGCTGGTCCTGAGGAAAGAAAATATCAGCTGGTAATGATGCCTACGGCTCAAAATATTTATACTGTCCGTAAAAGTTCTTCGCAAACTCCTATTGGTCTGAAAATATTCCACGGAAGCAATTGCATCACATGCCACAAGACTCCTGACTTTCCATTCTCAATATAAAATGACACCCCCGCTCCCCTCCTCTGAATTTCATAATCCAAATATTGAAATATACATACATGTTTACTTCCTGTTTTCTATCTAATTATCAAGAATAACTTGAAGACTTTGTGTATGGGGTCCCACTGTTGATGTAAATATATTCATAATATCCAAATAGTTAAATCCATCAGTTTAAGGCTTTAAAGTGGTGCTATTTGTAGACCATGAGCTAAATCAGCAAATAGTCCATGACTCGGATCTTAATGACTACTCATCAAATTAGCCAATTATGTTGTTTTCGCTGTTGTTAGAAAAAAGAATCTTATTTTTCTTACAAGTGATTAGGCTGGAACATCATAGATTAATAATTTTATGTATTCATTCATCCAGCAAACACTTTTTAAGCACCTGTTACCTTCAAATATTTTGCTAGATATTGGGGTGACAAAAATTAATGTAATGATCCCTGCCACAAGGATCTCATAGTCTAGAAGAGGAAACGGACAAGAAATCAGATAAATGCAATACAGATAAGGGCAGGGTATCACAGGAGAAAAAAAGAGGAGGAACTTAATCCTGGTAGGGAAGCATTAGAAAAGGCTTCCTGAAGGAGATGGGATATAAAAAAAAAAGTAAACACAAGCGTTTCATCAAGACTATTCAAAACCAAACAAAACAATATACATTGTAGGCCTAAAATCTTTGTTAACCCCAATGTGATTTATTTGTGAATGAAATGTGACTGTATATATGGGTATCCTTAGGCAAGCTATATTTTAAAAGAGAAATAGAGTAAATTATTAAGAAAAATAATATAGAGTGGCACTATCTTGGCATTGAAGCCAAAAATAATAAGCCACGATACAAAATATCATGTTATACAGAAAGCTTATTTATATATTTATATGACCAGGTTTGGGACCCATTTGTTGTGTTGCTTCCGAATTCTGAGGAGAAGTTCCAAAATAAAGAATAACAACAAAGACATAAGAAAATAGAAGTGGCTCTTCTTGAATAAAAGAGAGTATCAATGATTGATTATATTGGTAAATAAGCAATTTACCTGGGTGTATACTTTTTATACTGTGTATGTAATCTGATTAGACTGATTTACATGACACATTCCTAAGACAGGGGAGAAATTGCTGTAAAATAAATGTGTCAAATAAAGCAGGCTGCTTTTTTTCCCCAGTGAATGAGTGGCTCCCAGAAAAATAAATTAGATCAATATATTAGAGAGAAATTACCAATATCGTTAAGAAAATGGCCCTTGGTATCATTTTCAGAGGCAGAATACCAGCTGAGGAGCCATTAATTGGACCCAGTGTGCCATTTCGTATGTGTTTGGGGAAGCAGTGACAATTAACTTCAGAGAATCAAAGATAAGTTGTGTTCCTCTCTTTACTAGCAATGATGCTGTTCCAGTTAAGTAAACCCATGACAATTTCCCTCCAGTGAGTCTTCCCTGTGGCATGGTGATGCCTGTCCACACACTGGAGAGGTATGCCTGTGGACAGCTGAACCATCACAGTGCCCTGAGTCACTGCAGACTTCCACTTTAATGCTTTACAATCGGAAATAAAACCTGCCTTAGTCATGTCTAGGTGCCTGTCTAAAGTTTCTTTCCTTTCTCTTTCCCAGTAAGTGCTATTATAAGTAATTATCTCCACACTGGCTGATCAGGAGCCTGAATTCTTTTAGGTCAAGAAACACCTATTTAACTAAGGCTGCTATGATTGGTGCATTAAGTTTAAATCTTTATAGTTTCACTATAGGAATAGAAAAATACTACTGTTCAATATTTATGTATAGATGTCAGGTTTTATTTTCATAAATTTCTTGATTCTCACTTCTATTTTCAGGGTTGTTATACTCTCCAAATTTTACCATCTCTAAATGTGTTAATTACTAAATAAAAATTAATGCTGAATAAAATCTCATAGTAAGTGAACTCGTCAAATATAAATCGGATGCTGTATTTTTAATATTATAGATGCTTCTAAATAACACCATGAATAACTATTAATATTTAGAACACACATGAAAAGTATTGTGAATCTATTTTACTGGCATTAGCATTTACTTAAAAATAAAATATTGACTAGTAATTTAAATTATTTATTGAGATAAATGCTTTTATAATTTCTATGTTGAGAGATGATAGGATTTGGTTGATTAGCCAGTACATCCCAACTTTCCAAATTTTGTTGGTTTCAATCAATTGATTAATCACACCAAAATGTATAAATTGAGTTCAACATTGTATTATTAGAATGGGTGATATGAGAAAAGTTAACACAGGAAGAAATCATTTATTGAGGGTCCTCTGTTTGCTATACGCATATATATATACTCATTCACTATTTTATCCAGTCTCAGGGGGATATCATTGTTATTTACATTTTAAAGATGAGAAAAGTAAGACTCAGCTTTAGTGAACTATACAAGTTAATTATGAGCAACAGCACTATGTGAATATAGTTCTGACTCTAAAATACATGTTCAACTTGCCTTTAACACTTTATTTTTAAGCACTTACAGTATGCTTGAGCAAATATGACTCATGCATGCAGAGATCGAGACAATCACACGGATTCACACACACACAGAGATCAATATAAGACTGTATTTAATCAGGTGCTTAAATTGGTGGGGTACGCTATATATATACTATAATGAGTAAATGAGATAGAAACGTGTGTGTGCTCAACAAATGAGAATAAAGAAAAGGGGGATGTTTCATGATGGAGCTAATACCTTTGGATCATTCAAAGCTAAGTTTTGGTACTGATTCCCATTAAAGCAACAGAGAGGAAGCAGAATAGGGTAGTCAAGAGTTAGTACATTAAAAACATTGAATGATTAAAGTAGAATCAAATGACTAAGAACTAACAAAAAGACAATGCAGAAAAGTATATTAGATCTGGCCAGAAGGAGTTCACTGATGACCTTCAATCCAGTATTTTAATAAGATAATGGAATGGGAATCAGGTCATCAGTGTTAAGGGGATGATCCTTAAAACAACTTCCAAAGAAAAGAGGCTCCTGGGCTTCCCACTATTGTCTCCTTTTTAGGTACTGTCTCTGTTTCTCACCATTTTATACTATCAGAGAAGATACTATAAGGCCAACCCCTGGGACTCTCAACCTTTCTGTTTTCAAGTCTCTTCCTCATGCTTCTCCTGTAGTATCCCAGGGTACATAAGTTGGCATCTTTTTGTGTATGATTCAGGGACATAGTTTCATGTTACTCAGAAGTTGAATATTATAATGACTTTCAAATGTGACCAGATTAGCCTTTAAATTTTCTTTAAAAAGAGAATTTTATTACCAGTGATTATAGGATTACATGTTTTGACTTAGTCACAATGTTAATCCAAGTTATTAGAATGAAAATGTCAGTGGGATATAATAAAAATTGACTGTTTCTAGTGCTTCACAGTTGATAAATCTTAGTCTAAGTGAAATATAGTGACCCCACTAACATGACCATTTACTTTTTTTTTTTTTTTTAAATGTGATCCATTATTCTCTGGTAGAAATCTGAAGGCTCTTATTGAATTTTTTATTCCTAGTATTCCAAAAAGCAAAACCACAGAGACATTTCAAACAGCAAGGTTGCTCATGTTCAGTACAATGGCAGGCATCTTGCCAGCCCTTGAACAGGGTTGTTGAGGTTGACATATACCTAGTGAATGCAAACCGAGAAATGTCATTTACTCATAAATCTAAAGGTCAACGATGGCTGATAAACTGAAAAAAAAATTACACAAGTTGTTATTGGTAATATAATAGCTTACTATTGTTGAACAGGGTTGTTGAGGTTGACATATACCTAGTGAATGCAAACCGAGAAATGTCATTTACGCATAAATCTAAAGGTCAACGATGGCTGATAAACTGAAAAAAAAATTACACAAGTTGTTATTGGTAATATAATAGCTTACTATTGAACTTAAAGTACCATTGAAAACATAACCCTTGATTTTAGTTTTGTGAAATCTCACAAGAAAAAATAAAGACAAGAGAAGCCCTTAAATGCTTAGAATACACTAGAGCCTTAGATGTTTAGAATACATGGGAATTTGAAATAAAAACAGAAATGTTTTCACTTCAAGTTAATGTTTTTCAAGGGAATTAATAACTGAATTTAACTTTATCTCCATTCAGTAGATTCTGTTTTCATCTTTGCTTACCCAAAAGCTGCACTCATGGAAATCAACTTCATAAAGGTGAAACAAAGCACATCGTCATAACTCCTGATATAGACCTAGACATTATAACATAACACTTCTGTCATAAGCAATTAACATATTCACAGAAGAACTATAGGTACCATTTTCTCAGGTTCCTATTAGATATTCTTAATTTTTGATAGGAAAATTGTCATAGAGATTATAATCATAATAATAACTATTATCTATATTGTTGATTGGGAAAAGTTTGGGTGAGAGCTATTCCATTTTGTTTTTACTACTTAGGAGTAAATTCTTGTATTTGGCCTCTAGCCATACTTTCAACATAATGGAACAGGAGAGTAATTTCTGCTAGCATTATAAAAATCCATAAAAAAATACTTATCCACAAAGTTGTCATTAACTTAGATTGCATCCAGGCTCTTTGGGGAAAATCAATGGCTTTCTTCAAAACACAGAACAGCTTCTATCCTAAAATTGAGTCACATCAGACATCGCATACTGTGATCTGCCCTAACTAGTGGTTTCCTCAGGTTAACAAGCTCTAGTCTAGTGTGGTCTGGGAAAACTTGGCTGAAGTCTGGTAGCTCTGCATGTTTGAGGGTTTAAAAACCTTTATTAAATATTTAATAAACTTATTAAGTATCTACTATGTGCCAAGCACTGTTCTAAATATTTTATCTGTTCCGATGGAGTTGTTGGCTTTGTTTTTTGTTTGTTGTGTTTTTTGGGTTGGTTTGTTTGTTGTTTTGTAAACCCAGCATTTCTTTAATGGATCATACCTTGCTCAAATTCAGTCCACATACTTGATCTCCTGGCACCAGAGAAGGATACTTGACCAAAACAGGCCAATGAAAGATATTTCTGGGGCTACTGCTGGAGTTTTGGAAAAGGTGCTCTTACTCTGCAGGAAAGGCTAAGAGAGCGTGGTCTAAGCCTAAAAATGCTAGGAGCAGTCATTAACAGTAAGAAATAGTTTACCTGGGAATTAAGCCAATACAAAGGAAAGCACAGTCAAGATTTGGAAAGGCAGCATTGTGGTACCTTCATTTGAGCACCTGGATCTACTTGTATCTGAAGCAGCTAGATCTGACAGTAATATGGATTTGATAGTAATATGAAGTAATAAATTCATTTTTGTTGTTGTTAAATCAATTTGAATTGAAGGTTTCTCTCACTTGTACAGAAAAAGTCTTGCTATGATTACATTTTCTGGAGTCTTTATAAAGAAAACGGTATCATTATCCTTTCTGTACAACAGAAGAGAAAAGAGAGACTTAAAGAAGGTAAGTAATCTGCACAAGATTGTGCTTGTTCATCTTGAAGTGGAAGTACTGGTGTTCTAATCCTGGTTTTTCTCAATGTAATTTTTCTCAGGTTATTGTTGAAATGTTACGTTTGAAACATTCATATTGTTGAGTTTACCCACGGTCTTCCCACTCGCTCTACCACACTTTGTGATTTACAGCATACATCTGTGCCATGTGTGACTTATAAATAGCCTTTGGCTAAATGCTTGTGCATTACTGGGCTGAAGCTAACAGGCCCCACCCAAATCTTTTCTGAATAAGAATTTGTTCTGGGCTGGCCTGGTGGCGCACTCGGTAGAGGGCGGCGCTCCTGCCAAGGGTTCGGATCCCATGTACAGACCGGTCCACTCACTGGTTGAGTGCGGTGCGGGGGCGACACTGAGGGTTGTGATCCCGTTGCCAGTCGCGGTACAGGCGCGACACCGAGGGTTGCGATCCCGTTACCGGTCACGAAAAAAGACAAAAAAAAGGAAAAAAAAGAATTTGTTCTAACCACCTCATTTTAACTGCCTACATATTTAAGGGATTATTTAAAGGGAAAACGTTCACTATGACATCATTTTGAAGATCAAAAGTGTCAGACCATATTAAAAGTGAAATGATATCACAGTGATCCTTCACGTACTTCCAGCATGGCAATTTGTTCAGCATTCTTACACACTTTTAAAAATTAATAATGAGGGGCTGACTGGTTAGCTCAGTTGGTTAGAGCGTGGTGCTGACAGTACCAAGATCCAGAGCTCGATCCCTTTACTGGCCAGACACACCAAAATAAAAAAAAATTAATAATGATTATTTCTTCTAAGAGGTAAAATATATCATTTACACTGGAATGTGGCCAACTGGCTAATAAAATTGGGGTCTGTGAGTGACCCTATTTAGGATCCTAAGATTATAATTTCTTTAACAACATAGGTTGTGCACTTTCCTTTAAAATCCATTTTTAACTTCAATTATGAATTTTAGAAAAAAAATCATATTTTAAACATATTCTCATTAGACTTAAATATCTAATACTCTTCATGTAACAAGAGCTATGCTAGTGCATGGACAACCTTTTCCTAGTAATTTACATGGTCAACTTTGTACTCTTCTTCATACCTCCATTCCTTCCTCCCTCCAATCCCATAGACAATGAGCAAAGTGTAGCCTTAGAACATGTCTGTGGAGGCCATCGTGGCCCACCACTTAACCTCTGGCTAGTCCCTGCTAGCCTCTGGTGCCCCTGGCCTGGAGGAAGCAAGGTAAAGTACTATTCACGCATTAGCTGGGAATATTCATAATGCGCCCTCTGACCATCTTTTTACATGCAGCCAATAATATAAGCCTGAAAATGGGTTATGTCAGCTGCCTGGGTATGCAGAACCTGGCTGATTCACCTCTCCTTCATCTTCACTGCCCCCAGGTGAGAAGGAGGCAGAGCATATTCTTCCACCTATATGCAGAAGAGAGAAAATGAGTTGGCTTCATCTTTTCCTTGTTAGCTTAATAAGATAAAATAATATGTGAAAAGGATGCTAAATATCTGATCCTCCTCTAATATTAGATATCTTACCCAGTGTAGTAGAAAACAAATTAAATTCAAGTTCTGTTTCTACCATAGTTGTGTAATCTTGAATGAATCGGTAACCTCCTGTGACCTCAGCTTCCTCATCTGTAAAGAACCCTTTAATAAAAAGTATCTTCCACACATGTTGTGAGGTTTAAATGCAATCATTCAATAGAGTACTGAACTTGCTGCAAGGAAAGAGGTCAGCAAATATTAGCTATATCGTAATCATGTCTATTACTTTGTGATTTAAGTCATTTAAATTAGAATTAATTGCACATTAGGCACTGAAATTTAACTAACAGTAAATTTTACTAACATTTCTAATGAAATGTCCAACTTCTAGCAGTACTATACTCACTGCCTATTGTGTAGACCTGTAGTTATATAAATCTATCAGACACCTGCTGGGTTTAAAAATGTGTGCATTTCTACAAAAAGAATGTATAACTAAGGTTATATATAAAACAAATTATGTACTTTTTGCTTCCTGATATGAAGGATAGAAGTAATTTCCTAAGAAATTTTTTCATCACAAATATTTTGAAATTTTATTTATTTTCGCAGACTCCATGAAAAAGACACTCAACAGTTTGGAATACACTGGGAAGATAGCAGATACTTTCAGTTTTAGAAATAAAGCTAATCTCACGCTAGCATCCATGGCTCCTGGTTTAAGAAACGAAGGTTCTGGAACTGCAAAATCCTACCTGAAGATGTGATAGTGGCAATGGTAATAAGAATGATAACAGCAAAATGTGTTTTGTTATATATTACTGTGACCCTAATCCAGCCCGTGAATTAATTGAAGCTGTGCCAGTAGGAGAATGAAGACAATGGAATCTGTACGGGCACCTTAAATCCTGGGCATTTGCACTGATGAGCATCCAGCAGCTGACATTACCTATGTTCCGGGATAATCGGGGTAAGTCGGCAGAAAGTACCAGTGTGAGGTCTTTAGAAGAACCAGTTTAGAAGTCTGAGGTGCTCTAGTACGAGCTGTGTGAACGTGGGCAGGTTTCTTAATCCCTCTCAGCCTGTTTTCTCACCTCTAAAAATAGGATAATACAGTCATGTGCTGCATAACATTTTGGTCAATGGTGGATGGACTGCTTTATAAGACAGTGGTCCCATAAGATAAAGTGGAGCTGAAAAATTCCTGTCACTTGGTGACATCATAAGCTGTAGTAACATCACAATGTAACACATTACTTTTATGTTTGTGGTGGTCCTTCAGGAGATATTCCAGAAGAAGGCATTATTATCATAGGAGATGACAGCTCTGTGCATGATACTGCCCCTGAGGACCTTTCAGTGGGACAAGATAGGAAGGTAGAAGATGGTGATATTGGCAGTCCTGACCCTGTGTAGGGTAATGTGTGTGCCTTTGTGTCTTAGCTCTCAGGAAGAAGTTAAAAACAAATTTTTAAGTAAAAAAAAGTTTATAGAATAAGATATAAAGAAAGAAAATATTTTTGTACAACTCTAAATATGTTTGTATCTTAAGCTAAGTGTTATTACAAAAGAGTAAAACGTTTAAAAAAATCAAAAGGTTTATAAAAAAGTAACAGTAAGCTAAGGTTAATATATAACTGAAGAAAGAAAAAATATTTGTTAATAAATTTAGTGTAGCCTTAGTGCACCGTGTTTGTAAAGTCTACAGTTGTGACCACTAATGTCCTAGGCCTTCACATCCACTCACCACTCACTGACTCGCCCAGAGCAACTTACAGTTCTGCAAGCTCCATTCATGGTAAGTGCCCTATATAGGCGTCCCATTTTTTATCTTTTGTACAGTATTCTTATTTTACCTTTTCTATGTTTAAACATGATACATAGATACCACTGTGTTACAATTGCCCATAGTATTCAGTACAGCAACATGCTGTACAGGGTTTGTAGCCTAGGAGCCATAGGCTATACCACATAGCCTAGGTGTGTAGTAGGCTATACCACCTGTGTTTGTGTTAAGTACACTGTACGATGTTGGCACAATCACAGAATAGCCTAACAACACATTTGTCAGAACGTATACCTGTCATCAAGCAACGCATGACTGTAGTCGTATAGCAGACTTGTGTGTATGAGAATTTTCCCTGCATTTTGCTTAATTTCCTTTTAAAGATACACCCTCTCTAAAATAATGAACAAGACTGCTCCCCAGTAATAGCTCAAACTCCCACCTACTACTACTAAATGACTTCAGCATACTGCTCCGCTTTGCAAGTCATGATATGCTCCTTCTTTCACACACATTTCTTGAGCACTTCCTGTGTGCCAGGCACTGTTGGGCAGTGGGGATACAACAGTGAGGCCAGGAAAAGTCCGTACTCTCATTGTGTTAAACTCGACATGCGCTGACTCAGTCTAGACTTGGAACAATTAAAATGTCCAGCTTTTAAAACAACAGGTTTTTCTCTCAATTTTGCAATTTGTTTTGGTCTTTCTTTTTTTTTTTTTATGTAATGCCCAGAATGTCAAATCAAACAGTCAAGATAAGTCTTCATCTGACCAGCAAACTCAGCAATAGTTTAGCAGTTATATTCTCTCTTTGTGTTTCTCATTTGGCGCATGCACAATTCTCTAGCCTCAATTTTTCCTTCCAGTTACATTTTGGCTTCATTTTGTCATGGTAATTTCTTCCTAGCTTGGCCTGGTCAAGCTCTCTATGTAGTATCCTTTGGGGAGCTCCCCCACCTGGCCTTAGTTTGTAATATCACCAAAGGCAGTAGTGGGCTTTGGGAATAGTTTGCCAGGACAAACAAAGATGAATATGCATCACACTGAGGTCCATGAAACCAAGATCTGATTTTTTTTTTTTTTTTTGAAATGGCAAGGGAAGGCAGACTCTACAAGAACACTGGGGGTACCGGCAAGATAAGGGCAACCTTTGTCTTCTCACATATTTGTCACACAGATTTGGCAACCTGTACATGGAGAAAATGAAAAATCACTCTGTAAATAAGTGAGCAAACATTAAGGAGGAATTGATTGTGGTCAATAGGAATTTAAATCGTACCTTTTTCCTGTCTTTGACTTGTGTTGAGTCTCTTCTATTTATCAACCTTGTTGCTCAAACAAGCACATTTTATATTTGCCTAATCTTTGTACAATGGTTTACTATAAAGAAAATCTGCAGCATATTTAATGGGCCTAGTTATTTATTCTAGGTTTTATGATGGTATGTTGGGCGTATTCCCTGCTCAGATATAAACCAGAGAGGCAGCACGGCCTCTGGAACCAGACTATTTGGGTTTGAATCTTGACTCTCCTATTTCTAGTCCTGCAGCCTCAGAAAGTTAATTAACTTTTCTGTGCTTCCATACCTATAGGTATTCCAGGTAGTAAAATTTCCAGAAAAAGGTTACCTAACAAGTATTTTACCAAGTTCATAGAGGTAGGAGCCAAACTTTAACATCTCAATAGGAAACTAGAATCTTTAAAGAGGACATCAAGGATTTAAAAGAAAAGGGGGAAAAAAAAAAAAAAAGGAAAGGAAAAGATGGAGTTTTAGAGTTTGCGTAGTCATCTGTTTAGAAGGGATAGTCAAAGCAGAGCTTTGATGACATTGCCAAGAGGGTAAAGGGTTTAATATAGTAAAACCAATTTGGTATTTGGAGTCAAGCCTTGTTTCTTTCACTATGGATTTTTTTTTTTAAGATAACTG
>NW_007729129.1:149483-231407 GCF_000696425.1 Galeopterus variegatus
GAGGGTTGCGATCCCGTTGCCGGTCCCCGGTACAGGCGCGACACCGAGGGTTGCGATCCCGTTGCCGGTCCCCGGTACAGGCGCGACACCGAGGGTTGCGATCCGTTGCCGGACACGAAAAAAAAAAAAGACAAAAAAATAAAATAAAATAAAAAACAAGCTATATCTCTTACTGTAAGGTATTTCAAATCCTTATTGAGGGCCGGCCCGGTGGCACACTGGAGAGTGCGCCGCTTGGGAGCGTGGCGGCGCTCCCGCCGAGGGTTCGGATCCCATGTGGAGACCGGTTCCCGCTCACTGGCTGAGCGTGTTGCGGGCGCAACACCGAGGGTTGCGATCCCGTTGCCGGTCCCCGGTACAGGCGCGACACCGAGGGTTGCGATCCCGTTACCGGTCAGTAAAAAAGACAAAAAGGAAAAAAAAATCCTTATTGATAGTAGACAATGTATGTTTAAACATACTCTATCTGGGCCAGCCCAGTGGCTCACTCGGTAGAGTGCAGCTCTGAAAAACGCAGCGGCACTAGGAGCACCGAGGCCACAGGTTCGGATCCTATATAGGGATGGCCGGTGTGCTCACTGGCTGAGCGCGGTGCGGACAACACCAAGCCAAGGGTTACGATCCCCTTACCAGTCACAAAAAATAAATAAAAATAAACATACTCTATCTTAAAATATAGAAATCAATGATTGATGTTGGTGTATACTGTTTAGACCCCTAATAGAACAAATGAAAAATAAAAATTAATAGTCATAACTTCTTTTGGGTTATTAAGAAAACAGAAAAGAAAGAAAAAAAACTAAATGAGCTGCCTAGAGAGCATATGGCTGTTTATCATCAATTATGGTTGAACCCATTTTTTAATTTAACATTCTCTCTTCTATGCATGTTTGTGAAAGTACACAGCAAAGTACCTGGTACATGGAAGATACTTTTAAAAAACCATAGCTATTAATTACTTAGTTTTATCATAGGCCCTTGTTAAATGTTTGTCTTCTCCATGCCTGGAATCCAGTTATTTTTTTTACTTTGCAGCTACTTGTAATAAATATGACAAGAACTCTACACTCAGTATCTTCACTTCAACTCCCATTTATAACTCAAGCTACTGCAATCTAAATTTCACTCCACTGAAACTGCCCGTGTTATTGTCACCATCACTGCATAATTGCCAAATCTAACCATCCTTTTAGTACGTGTTTTATAGGGCCTCTATGACAAACAGCTAATTAATCTTGAAACTTTAACATTCCATGGTTTTGGTGACACCAGTCTCTCTTGATTCTCATTTCTAGTTGACCCTGCAGTCTCCTTTATGTACTTAATCCATTCTGTAAATGCTGATGTTATCCAAGATTCTAACCTAATCCCTCTTCTCTCTTTTCAAACAATTCCCAAATACAGATGCTCCGGGACTTACGATGGGATTACATCCCAACAAACCCATGGTACACTGAAAATATCATAAGTCAATAATGCATTTAATACACCTAGCCTACCAAATATCATAGCTTAGCCTAGCCTACCTTAAAAATGCTCAAAAGACTCCCGTCAGCCTACAATTAGGCAAAATCATCTGACAACACAGTACACTGTAGCATGTAGGTTGTTTACCCTGGTGATTACGTGGATGAAAGGGAACTGCAACTCAATGGTGCTGATGCCCAGCATCACAAGAGAGTATCATATGGCATATTGCTAGTCTATGAAAAGATCAAAACTTAAAATTCGAAGTACAGTTTCTGATGAATGTGTATTGCTTTCACATCATCATAAAGTAGAAAAATCATAAGTGGAACCACTGTTAAGTCGGGGACCAACTATACATTCAAGTAGAATGATATCTTTTGATATATCTAATTCCATCAGATAAACTAGCAGAAAATAACTACACATTTTATAGATTTACCTTAAAAAAAAAAGCTTTAAAACTCTTACGCATGATTAGATAAACCCAAATTGTCCCATTAATATTCTTTAATGTATTTCCCATCAGCTAGCCTTTATTAACAGGTATGTGGCAAAAGGCACCACATGTGCAAAGTAAATTTATGAGGAAAACTGAAAAATTATAGGAACTAATCTTATTTTTCTGGGCACTACAGAGACTCCCCTTACCTTTCACATTGGAAGTGTCTGCTCACCCTCTACAGTAGGGATCCCTTCCCTGCCTTCTCATCTGGGCATTTCTAGAAGGGAGGTAACTGATGATTGGGTTCTACCAGAGTTTGCAGAGAAAGAGAAGGATGGAGGTAAGGGTGAGATGTGGAGAGAAAGGAGAGGATGGGGAAAGGAAAGTTTTAAAATGCTAAAAAAAATTCTCCTACATCAAAATATTTCTGGCATTACGTATATCTTGTTACACAAAATTCACTCTTTTCTATTAAACCTAAAAGGTATGCACGTTTCTTGAATATGTATGTTAGGTAGTGTAAGAACACAAAACGGAAATTAAAGAAATAATTCCAGGCTTAAGAGAAGAGAAAATATCCAGATGAAACAACACAAAAACACAGTCTAAATAATATCCTTCCAGTGGGAGAATGGGAAGGGGCAGTATGTGCTAAAGGCACATACAAAAGTAAATAGAATATGTGAAAGTATGTGAGGCTCTTTGGAGTATCATCCAAGAGCAGGACAGGTTTGTCCATGAGAAAGTGATGGCTAATCAATTCAAAAAATGAATAAGTTGGTTCATATTTGTGTTAATCTAGCTTCTGTACACCTGATACCAGAAAAGATTAAAGGTCCAAACTGTTATTGGAGGCAACCAATTAATTTGCATAAAAATGGCATTCAAAGACTAACGTGTTTAGATTTCAAATCTGCAGTAACAGAATGTGGGCTGAAACTAAGGTAAATTAAAAAACAAATACCTTTCCAATAGAAAGAACCTCCATAATCAGCATAATTTCTAATGATTTTAAAAGAATTTATTTTTCACCAGTTTGTTTGTAAGCATATTCAACATATACCTTACAAAAACCAGAAATTTTTATGTTTTATTTTAGTTGTCACAACTCTTTAGTATAAAGCCAAAGTTTTCTCTATTTTCCAAGGATATAAATAACAAATGATATGTCCATACAGAGAAAAAATAATAAAGCAAATTTTTATTATCTTTTTGAACTTACCTAGTCAAACATGTACATGTATGTGTATGTATGTATGTGTGTATATATATTTATTAAATATTAATATATGTATTTCTTAGAATTATCCTGAACAGCATCACATATCAAACATTAAGAACTCTTTTACAGTCTACAAGCAAATGATTTCGTTTGCTGTCAATACTTAGAGAAATTATAGCACAATAAATCATATGCTATTAATCTAACCCATTCATCAATATAGTCATAAATTAGAATTATTTGTTACCTAAAATATGCACTGTTAAATCATATTTCTGATCTATTGAACAAAAGTATCTATATGCTACCATTATGTTCTTTATATTTAGAATATTATTCTATTAAGCATCTTCCTTTTATCTGTGTCCAATGGAATCAAATAAGAGCATTTCTAAAACATTAATTTGCACATGAAATTTGTTTAGCATGGGGCTCTCCATTGACCACTTAAACTGATATGTACAAAAAATAAACTTAAGGAAAATTAACTTTACTCATTTCTACTTTTTCTAAACTAAGTTATTAACTGCCACATAAATTACCTCATTTAATCTTCACCATAGCCCTCTTAGTAATTTTCAGCTCAGTAACAGCAAAAAAAAATAAATAAATAAAAGGAAAAAAAAAATAAAACCCATCAAGAAAATTTAAGCTCAAAAAAAACTAAAAAACTTGCTCAAAATCAAACAATTTGTAAGGAAAGGAATAAGATATGAACCTAAATCCCTTCTAATTCTAAATGCCCTCCTCCACGGCATCACTTTGTCCTTCCAAAATGACTTGACCACTGAGATCTTATTTCAACATCCAACAAGAGATTCTATTTTCCACTCCAACAATAAAAGGGGAAAAAGCCATCACACGTAATGAAGTTTTATTATAGGAAATGCCAATGTTTTAAATCCATCTTTGGTTTAAATTTTTTCTAATTGTTAACTCCTTCTGAAATATTGTTTCAGAATTATTAACATTTCTCCACTACAAGAAAACAAAGTTCTACATTCAATTATGAATATAAAGTCTAAAAATAATTCAATTACATTGCTCAGAGATCAGCAGCCTCTGAGTTAGATCAAGTCAAATATCCAGATATATTACATGTATTATTTACATCTGGCTTGCTAAAGTTATGAAGACATTTGGAATCTAAACGAAATGTAAAAATATACAAAACTCTACAGAACACAGATTGATAAATACATTTGACTTTTTAATGATATTTTTACTATTAATACACTAATCATTACTCCTTCGATTCCTATTGTATTTCTACATTTCCTCTTCATCCCCAAGTGGCTGTCAAATCATCACACAAATACCTATACCTGATGATCAAAAGCTTTATGACCGGTTCATAAAGAAATTCACCGGTGACCAGCTGTGAGAATCTATGCTACGCATGGGGAGGCATACTAAGAATGTTAAATAAGATCATTGTGCTAAAGTGCTACATATTTAACCATGCAGATTGATAAATATAAAAGCCAAAATGTTAACCATTCAGAAAATCTAAGTCCTTTGTAAAGTTAAGAAAATTGCTATGATTAAAAATAAATATCCATGCAACACATTGTTAGGTCAAATCAATATACGTAAAAAAAGTGCTGCTCCATCAAAGTATCAGTAAACGGAATCACACTTTTACACACCCATACACATTTCTACCTTTCTAAATACATTATTATCCTTTTCAGGTAAAATTTGATATACATAATACCTAAGCTCTATATAAGTTTTTATAAACTCTAAAGGATTTTGAATGTACTAAAAAGAGAAAATATGTCAAAGATGTTCATGGTGATTTGGCAAAGAAAATTGTCAGACCCTGATTTATCTAATGGGGGGTGGGGGGGGTGCAAATTTTCATAAATTAGGTTTGGTTAATAAGGAGATTCCAGGGGCCGGCCCGGTGGCGCACTGTAGGGGCAGTGCGCTGCTTGAGAGCGCGGCGGCACTCCCGCCGAGGGTTCGGATCCCACATACAGACTGGCTGCTCACTGGCTGAGCAAGGTGCGGGGGCAACACCGAGCGTTGCGATCCCGTTGCCGGTCCCGGTCCGGTCCGGGCGCAACACTGAGGGTTGCGATCCGTTGCCGGTCACGAAAAAAGAGACAAAAAAGAAAAAAAAAAAATAAGGAGATTCCAAAACCACTTCATTAAAGCTTTAAGACAGGTTAGGGAGAAGGCTACTAATTAAATCTCTGGAACAAACTAATAAAGTTAAGAGAGTAAAGGTTCCAAAAGGGGCAGGAGTTGCCAGCTAAAATTCTAGCAAAGAACAGAAAAGGCCTAACATTAAGAATACTATATAAGACTTCAAAAGTTCTAATATTCAGCCAACAGCTGGGACCCTTAGTTTAGGGCAAGCACACTGATAGCAAAACAGAATCATGACGGTATACTCTGCCCTTCAAAAATTAAATAATCACCATCAGTGTATGACTCTATGTGCATGCTATGTTCAGAGGTAGGTGAAGTAGATATTAGATTTTGAGGGTTTTGTTTTTTAAATTCTGGTTTGATTGATCTAAAATTCTATGCTTGTTCAGTATCAAGGACTGCATTTAAACCCACAAATATCATAAATGATGGCTAAAAGTTTAGGAGTATTTAGATAAGTATCACAGTCCTAGTTTTACAATACTCAGGAGTGTGTTAACCTACTTTAAGGGGCAAACAATTCTATAAAAATTGTCACCATTTTAATTCACCTGACTGTTTCTAAAGTCATGCCATATAATACTTTAAGGAAGGACGATGAAGAAGAATAATGAAAATTAAAAAAAAGAATATCTCAATTCTAAATATGTGGTAAAGTGTGGTTTACAGATGAGTATATTGACAATCACCTTTCTAGTCCCATTTTTAACATTCAACAAAAACTTAATAATACAGTATTTAATAACACTGTGATCCAGGAATTTATTTTAGTTCATCTAAACTATGAACATTAAGGGCCAAGCCCGTGGTGCCCTCGGGAGAGTGCGGCGCTGGGAGCGCAGAAGCGCTCCCACCCCAGGTTCGGATCCTATATAGGGATGACCGGTGCGCTCACAGCGCTCACTGGCTCAGCGCGGTGCGGCCAGTCTCAAACAGGACAAAAAAAAAATTAAATTAAATTAAATTTAAAAAAATAAACTATGAACATTATTATGAAATAAATAAGCTGCTTTCCCCACCCAACTCTTCCCCCAAGGTAACTGTAGTCAAGCAAAAGAAAACAAAAAGCCAAGGGTATCCTGAAGACTCACCTTTTGTTGACTGGCTTTTCATCCTTTTCATAGGGTCGGACAAACCATTTCCCAATCCTAACGAAGTTCTTATCCATTAGACACCTACAATAATTACATCAAGAATTACTTTTAGAGTTTCAATAACAAATTAGCAAATCACCAAATCAATAATCCCAGATGAGATACACCACGCAAAATAAACACATCACCAAACTGTCAAAAAAATGTTTTCTTATCACTTAAAATTGGTACTTTACACTTAACTGAAAGAACTCTCTGACTTTGGGCATAGACTTTTATGCCCATGTAAAAATTGTAAAAAAAGAAACAAAATAAATTGGTTGATGTATTCCTAAAACTTCTTAAGCTTCGGAATTACTTCAAGACTAATCACACTTCTGCATGACTTCAATTCTTGGGTCATCAAGGATGTTAGGAATGTAGCATTTTTAAGAGTACCTCAGAGATACTCTTCCAAGTCACTGACACCCATTTTGCAAGTTTAAATGCTGTGTTTTCTTCTTGGCATATGATAGACTATCCTTTAGCAAGGATCTCAGTAGCAAAAACATAACACAGTTTCTTATACTCAGGTTTTTTTTCCTTTTATAGGCATGATAAAGCATTTTGGTTATGGATTTGCAAGAATATAAGGAATTGCAGTAATGTCTTCAATAACGTATATCTGCTTTACTTAATCTAAGTTGTGCCCTGCTTCTATTTCTGTGCCATTTATATACATTGTGTTTCCATGTCAAATCACAGGGTACTCTTTTTGAAGACATGTTAAATACTAATTGAACCCAATTCAAATAATACCAATAATGCATATAATTCCATTGAAGTGGCATCAATACAGACAGTTATGACCAAGTTCACTCACGTGCAAGCAAATGACAACTATTTCATAACTGCCATATGGCCAATTGTGAAATGCCATCAACTGTAAAGCATATCCCTGATTTTAAAAGTACTGTACAAGAATCTGAGAGAAAATGTGCACTTTGGAATTGATGATACAGTAATCTCTAACATTACTCAATGAAATTATACTTATTTTATATGAAAAGCTGTCAGAAGGCTGGATGTAATTCTATACAAGGTTCTACCTACGAGTAAAAGAGCTATATAGCAATTCTCTATTCAATATTCAGGCAATTCTGCATGTGGCTCTTGTCTCTATAATTTCCACACCATCAAGGAGGATGGAAACAATTCAAGCACTCACCTAACTCATTAGAGCTTAGGTGGGTTAGTAAATGGCAATAGTTTCTGCTGGCCATAATGTAACTCTCTTTGGTCACAGTCAATTTGGAACACTGGGCATTAAAAAGTCACCGGCTTTTAACTGGTTTTACTTTGAAAATGAATTCCTACATTTGAACAATCTTTCTTGCTCACAGTGAAGAAAATCATTTTCAAAGTAACCCAATATGCTTATAAGTTAAACAAATATACTTTTTAGCATTAAAGACTATATGACCACATTAAATTTAGAATAGGAAATATGAAATACCCACCCTAGGAGAAAGTACTCAAGAAGAAAAACTGAAAAAGTAGCTCTACGGTTTATTCACTAGCTAAGAGACTTAATTATATCTTTTAGCTAAACTGCACATGCATAGATAGATGTTTCCACTAAAAACTCCAAAATTTGATATCAGGCTCCTTCCTCCAATTAAACTATCAATAACTACTACTAGAATCACTATTACCACCATCACTACCACCTTTGACTACCAGGCACAGTATCTCACTTAATTCTTGTAATAACAATAAGAGATGGGTGTTAAAATGTCAGTTTCTACAGATGAAGAAGCTGAAGCCCAGTGAGAATGTCACCTAGCCAAGGTTACACATGTAATCAACAGTGGAGCTGCTATCAAGCCCGGGTATATCTTATCACAGAGCCAGGAACATTTAACTATCACCATATACCAACACTTACATGCTGTCTCATTTCCTCAATTCTTTCCTCATTTCTTAAATACACACGCACCTTCTAATTAATCGGTCTGTTTAATGTGATAGCATTTCTTTATTCTCCAAAAGACATTTAGATTGAAGTTGTATCTTAAAATCAATAATGCTTAGAATGAATGCAATAGGGTATGCAACTGGTCTGGAATCACATCAACCACTAAACATTGTCATCTAGTAACATACATCCTCACTTAAGAAATACCATTTTTTTAAAAAATATTCATTCTTGGGCCGGCCCGGTGGCGCACTGCTACAGTGCGCCGCTTGGGAAGCGCGGTGGCGTTCCTGCCAAGGGTTCGGATCCCACATACAGACCGGCCACTCACTGGCTGAGCGAGGTGCGGGCGAACCACCGAGGGTTGCGATCCCGTTGCCGGTCCTGGTCCAGTGCGGGCGCGACACTGAGGGTTGCGATCCGTTGCTGGTCATGAAAAAAGACAAAAAGGAAAAAAAAAAAACAAAAAAAACAAACTGAAGCTACACACATTTGACTTTCACATACACCATGTTGAGAAAATGATTCCCCATGCTGAAAAAAAGACTCTATAATTTCATTTATATAAAGTTCACATAAAGGTAAAAGTGAACCATTGTGTTTAGGAATGCATACTTATGTCGTAAAAGCCTAAGAGTATTTACCAAGTCAGTAGTTATCTTTGCGGAGCAGGAGGTATGACAGGGAAGGGCAATGTCCTATTTCTTGAACCTGGGTGATCACTTTATCATCATTTCTTAAAATATAAATTTGTTTTTTGTAAATTTTTTAATAATGTTGAATTTCACATTTTTTTAAAAAAGGGAATAAATTCCTTAGCATGTTAACATGTAAAGAACTTGCAGTTCAAAATCAAATTCACCTGCTTTTGTGAATTACCAAGCCAAAACAAAATCATAAGCTAAATTAAACATGCTTTTCCTAATTAATTATTCTGCTCAACCTCAGTCAGTGGGTTTCTTGGGAGGTGGATGGGGTTGGAATTCCTACAACAGCCCTGTGGAGGTTCTCATTTAAATGACTGTAGCACATTTAGGGCATCAAAAGTCATACTAGCTCAATGCCTGGTCTCTGGTGTTCCTCACTTATCAAAAAGTTCAAAGAGATAGTAGGACATATAGATAGATGATCAACAGCCCTGGCCCCGTACCCAGCAAATGCAGAAAACAAGCTGATCCTCTGTTGCTGGCAATTTTCCCAGAAAAAATTACATTTCTACAACCCAGTATTAGTACTGCCAAAAGCCATGGCAGAAATTCAACAGTATCTGAGAGTGGGAGGGTGAATTTTTTAAAAAAATCTGGGTTTTATCTTCAGCAAATTGTCTGCCAAAAGATGTCAATTATACAGCACCCACAACTGTGAACTTAGAGAAGAAATTTCTCGGTAAGAGCTTAATTTTGGTACCATAAACGTGTTATACCTGAAAAGTCCTCCCATACACACTGTCTCCTCTCTCAGAGAGTGGCATTTATGACTACAGTCTTTTTTCAAAGACTCCAATGCAATGGAAACAATTCCAGTCACCGGGTCTTACTTGAAGTATTTTCTTTCCATCCAGTAAAACATGGTAATTTCTGTTTCCTTTTGAGCTTCATATTTCTGACTCTTACAGCGTTGTGTGCGAGCTCTATAAGATAATGGCCTCCAGAGTATCTTCTATGCAATCATTTTTAGTCTTTTCCTCAAAGGCTGCTGCCTCTGCCTTTTCTTGTGGAATTGTTTAAGGTTAATAAACTTGAATCTTAGAGAAAATATTTACCAAGTTTCTCACATTTATTCCAACTGGAAAAATCACCCTCAATAAACCCGTGAACTGAAACTGCTTTGGTGATTTTTTAATGTCTGTTCACTGAGAGGCTGATGGAGGCCTACATAAATTTCTCCAGATACTATCTTTCCAATACACTGAATTTGAAAATCTTCCCAAGAATGTTCTCTCAATCTGGGTGGTGCAAGTTTGACCATAAGCTTGATTCTAGTCTCCATGCCCACGATGGCACTTTAAAGTTGATCTAGTGATTCTTTGAGTATTTTTATTTTTGATTATTTTTGATTCCATGGATAAGCCACAAGAATTCAAGTCTGTTGTTTCATAGTGAAGCTTGCACCTAAATGTAGAATTTGGGATATCCCAATTTGAAATCTAGAACCTTACCAGTGTTTGGCGAGAACAAAGTGAACAGTTATCCTGCACTGTAAAAGCAACAGACACATTCTGCCTCTTAATGTCTAAAGGGTCTGTATACAGAAAGAGCTTTCCCTATAATGAATCCATGTGCCAGCTCTTGTCAGACTCCCCATCTGTTGAGGCCCCTCACTCTGAAAATGTATGTCAAGTGTACCTCAAGGGCATGCTGTTGCAAACTGTACCCTTGCTGATGCTCTGGTCCCTCTGCTTCAGAAAGATGCAGCCCAAGTGCTGTTTTCTTAGAGCCTCTCACTTCTAATTCTACCTTCTTTAGGAGCAGCCACTCACCGGTGGACAGAAGAGAGCAGCCATAAGCTGTACATGCCCATCAGGATCAACATCCACTTGAACCATTGTACTTAGGTTGGAGCAGTTAAAAGCCAACCACACCCCTGTAAATGGCTGAGCAGCCTAATAGAAGCCTCGACAGACCATCAAGCAGGGCTGCATTGGGACTTTTAAAGTGGGCCCTGGGCATTTATGCCTTTAGGAGCCTCTTTCATAAAAAAATTTTACAAGTTATTAAAATATATTAAGAATGACATTTTATGACTACATTGGTAGAAAGACAAATCCAGGCTGTATTATATGTATTTCTTTTCTTCAAAGTTTGAAGAAATGAAAACATTTTCATGGGCACCTAAAAGTCTTGTGGGCCTTAGGCACTGTGCCTACTCTGAGGATGGGATAAGTCAGCCCTGACCCCAGTCAACATGCCCTGCACATACGTGAAAGCCTAATCCCCAAACCCAGGCTTTGATCACTCACGCTGGGTTTTGTTTCTTATAACTTACTTCTCAGTGGTCCTGGTCAATGTAGCAAAATGGTGACATTCTGAGGGAGTCCAGTAAAAAACACCACTTATCCTCCCATAGAGAGAACACAAATAGGAAGATGAGGGTCAAAATATCAACTTACCAACTTTGTTGATAATACCAAGGTGAAGGGTTTGGATCCCCATACTGACCAACCTCAAAAAAAAAAAAAAAAAAATATATATATATATATATATATGTATATGTATATATATTTACACCACACACACACACGCACACACATATGAATGCCACCTTTAATACCAGTAGAGGCTAGGTTAGGAATACTATCTGTTTGACTCTAACATTTATGACAAGAATTAAAAAAATGTATTCACCCAGTTGCAGGCAATGCAGGACTGAAGGGACTGCCCCATGAGTCAGGGAAGAGCTTTGTCCTGGAGGAACAGCAGAGAACACCTCATCCTGGTGGGGAGCTGGCTCCTATGAGGTAGAACATAGAATGGAGAAGCTGAGGTGTGCATGTCCAGATTTTTCTTCCAACATTTATGAATCATGTTAGTCACTTGATACTGGGGATAGAAAAGAAGGGAAGTCAATAAGAGTTGGAGAGAGGTACCAACTGAGTCCCTATATGTAGGGAGAAGCATCAGTTCTGAAGATGTTTTCCCCTCAAAAGAGTCCATGCTAGACGTTAAGAATGTTGACGAATTCTCAAAAGATTGGCAGAATAGGAGAGCAATTATGTTCAAAATCATTTTGACTTTTTAAGTATATTGTGCGAGCAAAAGAATGAAAGAATGATACTAAAGTTTTGTCACATACTCAAACTCATATTACTTATTGAAATGGTTATATGTAAGTCCATCGAAAGAAAGGTGGTTAAAAACGTTCAAAGCAGTTTTCTTCAATACATGTGATAGAATAGGTATTAATTGAGTATAATAAACAATTACAGTATATTTAAAGAGTAAGAAAATGATTCTTTACACTTGAGTTTCTGTTGCCAAGTTGGATAGCACTAAAAATAAAGTAGAGGAAAGAAAAGCTGTTAATGAAATTTCCCTTTGTTAGTATAGAAGGATTCCAGTCTAACTCCATTCTCAAATCTCTGTAATGCTCATTATTCAGTCAGAAAATATTCATTAAGGACCTTTGTGTGTTAACTGGGAAAATAGTGATAAACGAGAGACTTTTCATCTTCATGGAACTTATATTCTTATACCTTAAAACAAGAGGGACTCAAAGGGGTCAAACACTAAAAGGAAATTACACCCCAAATTTGATCCATAGGTCTCCCAGTGATAAACAAAAAGGCAAATATTATTTGTAAAAGTTGAGAAGATGAAGAGTGGCCTTTGAATTCTTGGGACTACTATGAGTAGTAAAAATTATATTTATTGTTCAGTTCTGGGTCATAAATATTATTAGTTGCCAACCCATTTCTCTGTCTCATATCTGCATGTAGTTAAAAAAATACATCCTAATAAACCCACAGAAAAGAATTACTATAATCAGGTTTTAGTCAAACAGAAGAAAGCTTTGTTTAATGGTAGTTTAATTGGAATAAATATCCTACAACATTACATTTTAGAACCTTTTTTTATACGTAAAGTCTTGAAGATTTTTGCTTACTCAAATTTATCTCATGATTATTTACTTTTTCAATTAACATCCAGCTTGGCCAAGATAAATTTAGTCTTAATGGATGATCAGTTTCATCAGTAACCCTCTGGCGAAGTTGCTAATCAAATTTATGTGATAAGCCTGTATAATAGTGCGACATGACCTTCATAAGGTGAGTATTATTTAAAGTTTTTTCAACCAGATATGCTTTCCAATAACTACACATCTAAATATCAGGCTCTTTTTGTAATCCATTTCTTTTGTCTTTTTTCGTCTTGTCCCTGGATAACCTATTAGTAGCGATAGCTCAATTTTTAATTTACTTATTGTTATTATAATTAATGGTAACAATATGGTGCTCTTCTAGTAAGACAGTTGCTGTAATAATTGTATTTTTAATAATCACATTCAGGTTACTTTGATACATTATTAGTGTTAATCATTGCTACTGTCTGACTGATACAAACATCATCAATTTGATCAGTCTGAACTGGACAATCATGAAGCTTCTATAATGCAAAAACATGTGACAAAAACTTAAATTAATTCATTTGATAAAAATTTATCAAGTGCCTACTGTGTCCCAGCACTATATTAGACACTAGTAAGACAAGTGTGAACAAAACAGGTTTCTCTTTTGTCGTGGAGCTTTTATCCTTGTGGAGAAGTTAAATAACAATTTAAAAGATAAAAAAAACACTAATGAGTGCAATGTAGGAAATAAATGCAGTGCTGTGATCAAGAATAACAGTGATGACCCACGATTAGGGAAGCAAGGGGAAACTTTCTGGAGGAAGCGATATTTAAGGAGACCCTGAAGACAGAGAGAACCAGCCAGGTGAAGAGCTGGGGAGAGTACTGCATGCACAGGAGAGAAGGTGCAAGGGTCCTGTTGCAGTAAAAGTCTTGGGTTTCTTGGGAAGGCCAGTGTGCCTGAAGCATGAATGAGGGCAATATGGCATGGCATGGAATGGGATTTGATAAGTGGGCAGGGGCTGTTGTTTTAGGGTCATGTATAATGGACCCCGTGATGCACCACTCAGATTCCCTTTCAGAACTGACAAATTTCTTTTCCCAGCTGCTGATGGTGTTACTGCTAACTACCCTCAGCTGTCAGTCTTCTTTGGAATTGCCCTCAATGCTCCCTAATACACCTCCTGCATGCTAATCTCTACCTAAGAGGCTTCCGCTTGAGAAACCCAAACTGCAACACCACAATCAGTACATGGGGTTCTATTCGAAGTTACATGGAGGCTATTAAAAGGCTTTAATAAAAGCAAGGGAAGATCATTTTACCTGGTATGTATAAAATTAGGGCAAGAATGGAATCAGAGGGCCAGTTAGAAGGCTGTCACAGTCATTCAGATGAGATGAGGATGGCTGCAGCTGGGAAATAGGAGCAGAAATCGAGGAAAGTACATAAACACAAGATAAAATTAGGGACAGAGTAAACAGAACTTGCTGTTTGATTGGATAGTGAGAGGAAGGAAAGCACAAAGAATAATGCCAAAAAGATGACACAGCAAAATTTTGGATGTGCAGTAGCAGAAAATTCAACACTGCTTTGTGAAGCTTGGCTCCAACTGCGTAAAAGAAAATACTGGGAAAAGACTTGAGCTAAACATCTTGTAACATAATATTTGGGTTTCATTTTAGAAATTATTCCCAAAGAAATATGTAATCAGTACAAATTGAAAAACATGGCCACAGATAATTATGTTACATATTCCAGTTCTGTATATTACATGGTGTGTACCTAATAAATAATTGCCAATTCATTGCCATCTGGCACTTTGTAGCTAAGCTGAGCTTGAACATTGTTAATTGATCTACCAAAAGTAAGAAAACATGGTTCATGTTCATTATTATGTACTAGCATAGGCTCAGAAGTCAAAATGGCTTGATAGTCCTGAAAACAGACTTGTACTGATAAGACTAATGCCACAAAAATTAGTTTTTAAATAGGTGTTACACAAAGTCAGCATTTGTGAATGACTGTGGAATAAAAAATAGAGTAGAAATTAAATAGCTCTAGAAAAATTGGGAGTTTTAGAGTAGGTGAACTAACCTAACGAAATTATTAATTTTTAAACAAAGCTCTGGTTTAACAATTCTTTTTCACTTAGACACATTATATGTCATTGCCAGTCAATACTCCTGGTTGCAGAGAATAGAATCCATACCAGCTAGTTTAAGCAGAAAGTGACTAATTAAGTGATATTAGAAAGCCTACAGAACTACTTGAAAGCACAAGTGATTGCAGCAAGCCCCAGTCAATACTCCTGGTTGCAGAGAATAGAATCCATACCAGCTAGTTTAAGCAGAAAGTGATTAATTAAGTGATATTAGAAAGCCTACAGAACTACTTGAAAGCACAAGTGATTGCAGCAAGCCTAGGCTGACCATCTAGAAACACCTCCCAGGACCACCCACACAATAGAATTGACCTGTTAAATTTATTCCTAGGTATTTTATTTTTTTGGTGGCTATTGTAAATGGGCTGCCTTTCTTAATTTCTTTTTCTGCTAGTTCATTGTTAGAACATAGAAATGCTGCTTCTAATTTTTGTGTGTTGATTTTGTATCCTGCAACTTTGCTGAAATCACTTATTAACTCTAAGAATTTTTTTTGTAGAGTCTTTACGCTGTTCTATATATAGGATCATGTCATCTGCAAATAGGGACAGATTGACTTCATCTTTTCCAACCTGGATGCCCTTTATTTCCTTCTCTTCCCTGATTGCTCTGGCTAGTACTTCCAACCCTATGTTGAATAGGAGTGGCAAGAGTTCCTTTATTTCCTTCTCTTCCCTGATTGCTCTGGCTAGTACTTCCAACCCTATGTTGAATAGGAGTGGTGAGAGTGGGCATCCTTGTCTAGTTCCTGTTCTTAAGGAAAAAGCTTTCAATTTTCCTCCATTCAGGATGATATTGGCAGTGGTTATGACATATATGGCTTTAATTGTGTTGAGATACTTTCTTTCTATACCCAATTTATAGCCTCTACAACAAGAATAACAAACCGCTGTCGAGAGAAATTAAAGAGAACACAAGAAGATGGAAAGATATCCCATGCTCTTGGATTGGAAGAATTAACATTGTGAAAATGTCCATACTACTCAAAGTGATCTACAGATTCAATTCAATCCATGTCAAAATTCCAATGACATTTTTCTCAGAACTGGAAAAAACAGTCCTAATATTCATATGGAAGAAAAAGACCACAAATAGCCAAAGCAATCCTGAGCAAAAAAATAAAGCTGGAGGCATAACACTACATGACTTTAAACTATACTACATACTTTAAACTATACTAAAGCTATGGTAACCAAAGCAGCATGGTACTGACATACAAACAGACATATGGACCAATGGAACAGAATAGAGAATCCAGAAATCAACCCATGCACCTACAGCCATCTGATCTTTGACGAAGGCACCAAGACTACACATGGGGGAAGAGACTGCCTCTTCAGCAAATGGTTTTGGGAAAAATTGGATATTTACATGTAGGAGAATGAAACTAGACCTGTACCTCTCACTGTGTACAAAAATCAACTCAAAATGGGTTAAAGAATTAAATATACAACCTGAAACAATAAAACTCCTTAAAGAAAGCATAACAGAAACATTCCAGGAAGTAGGATTGGGCACAGACTTTATGAACACGACCCCAAAAGCACAAGCAACCAAAGGAAAAATAAACAAATGGGATTATTTCAAACTAAAAAGCTTCTGCACAGCAAAAGAAACAATTAACAAAGCAAAATGACAACCAACAGAGTGGTAGAAAATATTTGCAAAATATACATCTGACAAAGGATTAATTAATAATGGGAATATACAAGGAACTCAAACAACTTAATAGCAAAAAATGAAGCAACCCAATTAAAAAATGGGAAAAGGAGCTGAACAGGCATTTCTCAAAGAAAGATATGCAAATGGCCAACAGACACATGAAAAAATGCTCAACATTACTCAGCGATTGGGAAATGCAAATCAAAACCACTTTGAGATACCATCTCACTCCAGTTAGGATAGCTAATATCCAAAACACGGAGAATGACAAATGCAGGCAAGGATGCAGAGAAAAAGGAACCATCCTACACTGTCGATAGGACTGCATAATGATGCAGCCTTTATGGAAAGTGGTATGGAGGTTCCTCAAACAATTACATATAGATCTACCATATGACCCACCTATCACACTGCTGAGTATATACCTAGAGGAATGAAAATCATCATGTCGAAGGGATACCTGTACTCCCATGTTTATTGCAGTGCTATTTACAATAGCCAAGAGGTGGAATCAGCTTTAATGCCCATAATCAGATGAGTGGATAAGGAAAATGTGGTATATCTACACAATGGAATACTACTCTGCTATAAAAAAAAAAAAATGAAATACTACCACTTGCAGCAACATGGATAGACTTAGAGAAAATTATATTAAGGGAAATAAGCCAGGCATAGAAAGAGAAATACCGCATGTTCTCACTTATTTGTGGGAGCTAATAAAAATAAATAAGTAAATATACAAATGTATGGGACAGGGAAAAGAAGACACAACAATCACAACAATTCCTTGAACTTGTTAAGACAAGTAAACAGATATGATGCTGATGGGGGGAGGGGGGCAAGGGAGGGAGGAAAAGGAGGAATTGGTAAAGGGACACAAAAATCGACTATATTGTATACTGATAAATTAGAATAATAATAAAAAATACATAAAATTTAAAAAAGTTATTGACCTGTTAAGGGAGAGGCTAACTTATCTGGCTCTATCATGATCTAGAATGTGCTGCTGCCACCAGTGACCATCCAAACTACGCTGCCTCTGCTATGATTCGAGTGCTTCACTTACCCTCAAACTCAGAAACACCCATGCCTGCAAATACAGATATCAGGGCCCTGTTTTCTGCTGTATTCAATCAAATGAAAGGCTTAAGCTATATCTGATTGGTGAAATCTAAATCATATGTCAGCAGCCGGGTATGTGAGAAATGTAATTTGGATTTTGTGTTGGGCAGGCAGAATATACAATGTGAGGTATTATCATCATATGGAGAAAGCACTGAAAAAAAATTTACATAAATGACAGATATGGATGACAGATGTTCACCATAATTAAGATTCTAAAATATTCACTCATAGTTTTGCTCTATTAGTAATATCATCAATGTACTCAGTTTTTCATTGAATAATTTATATTGACGCTTTAATCAAAACATTTAGGAACCAAAGAATTGCATATGCCTCATTTAGAGTGTTCTTTATGAATAATGATTATTTGAGAATTTGCACTAACACTTTCAGTAATGTATCAGATGATTACCCCCTTTTTGGCAAAGGTCAGATATTGAAAAGATTTTCAACAAAACCATAATTGATTATTTGAGCTCAATGGATAGGGCTGCTGCTTAAGAGACTTATTTATAGTATGTCAGATCTAAAAACGACTGATAGTACTAATGAAATGCTTCTTTTATGATTCCACAATGTCTTCAAATAACTCATTCCAAGATAAAGCAGAGACAGTGATGAACCTTTTTGTGGGCCATTTTTGGGCACTATCTTGTCAGTGGGCTCAGCAGGCTGGAGTTCAGAGTTTTCTATTTTTTTTTTTTTTGCTTCTACAGTTAACCTCTCAGTGTATAAATTTTCAGAAGTAGGCTGAAGGGCATCAGTCCTTTCATATCTTCCAAAGTGGCTTTTGAATAGAGTATGCACTAGATTTTCCAGTATAAGGATCTACTTGAATCCTTTCAATAGTAATAGAGAATCTGCCTGCTGTTGTTCAACTTTCTAACAAGTTTTCTTCTTTGTTACCAAAAATCATTGTGCTAGGTATCAATAAAACAGATGATGAATATGTCTTCATCAGAGCAGTCTTCTATGGAGACAAAACCCCCTGACATAACAACCCTATATCAGATATAAAAGAGAAACATAATGGAAACAACATACCAGTGTTTCATGGCCTATAAAGCAGACTCCTCTTTCACATGGTTGGCTTAATTGAAAAGTTATGTTTTATTTTGTCAAGCCTAATAATATACTATTGCATTTAAGAATAATAATTCTATTACTATAAATATCTTATTTAATTCTCACAATACACTGACTGAACAAAAAAGCATTGTGTAGGTTAAATGTAGACTATAAATAAAACTGCCAATTTAGCTATTCTTATACTACCTTATCTAAATAATTGCTTTCAATCATTTGAAATCATTAAATATTTTGGTTTTACTTAGGCAACAATGACAGAAACAGATAACAGATATTTCCTGTTTTGAGGTCTCTATCAAATAGCTCTATTTAAAATAGTAGTGGTTTAGTGACCATCTGAAAATGCATTATGAACGTGAGCAGCAAAATGACTCACAAAATGGTAAGCATATGAAGTAGCCAAAAACTCTGATAATCTGATACAAATTAGGAGAAAGTAAGCATCTATCCTCATTACCTCTTACCTCAGAGTATTTCTTAGGATCCTAATAAACTCTCCATATGGATATTCTGTAATTTTACGTTGATGAACATGCTTTGATTACACCTACTATTTTTCATTGTGCCACAAAGCTGCTTAGTGTTTAATGTATATAGAACTTCAGTTCAGTGCACCTGCCCGGCTATAGTTGTGAACACCAGCGATTACAGCGTTTACCGCGTTGGGTCGCTTCATCTTCTGACTCTTTCTTTGAAGACCACAGTTTGCTTCTGAGCTCTTTCTTCACCATTCCACCTATTTTTGTTTCTCTATATCCTTGGGATAAAATGTAAATAGTTTTTCAGCTAGAAGCAAATAGCCAGAAGGTCCCCTGGGTTTCACCAGCATAGGAATCATAGGTATGTTTACTATCTGTAAGAGATAGCTCCTAACAATAGCTCTTATCTGCAGAATAAAAGGCCCCAATTCATCCTATTTCTTGAATTCTTCTAGATACCCCAAAGTAATTTAAATATTGTCAGCAATTTTCTCTATGGAAGCTCTGTTAGCCCATTTTAATATGCCAGAACTGGTCTGAGACACTGTATTTAATGGTACTCAGATCACCCATAGAGTGACGTTGACGCCCTCTGCTTCCAATACCTCTTTGGCATCTTCTTTCTCTAAGCCTGCACCTGTCCCCTGAGGTCCTGACCCCATCTGCCTCTAGATCAAAGTCATCTGTATTCACTACTACCCTATCACTATTAGTTAGGAAAACACTTTTTCTTTCTTAAGTACCATCTTGACTAAGCAGGGTAGGGGGATGTTGATTTTTAATATTACTTTTATCAGTTCATCCTGAATGGACATAAGGGGTGTTCTTAATTACAGACAGCTTTGTTATTAATAACTTTACAGCAAATAATAAGCACTTTGGGCCCCTTTCCCTAGCACTTACCCCTGCAGCAAAGGGATGAAAGCAGATGGAAACACCTCCTTCATGAGTGGGCAGACACTCCACAGATGCGGGACAGAGAACAATAGATTTCCTCCTTTTATATACTTGAGAAAGATGGCCAGCCTTCTCCTTCCCCAAAAAGAGAGACAGGGAAAAAACAAAATCTTTGTTCCTCTGAAATTGGGTAGAAAGGATGCTGCGTTCTTACCCTAACCTTCTAGAATGTAAAAACGTCTTTCTAGATAAACCCAGGTCCAGGCTTTTATGATCTAAAGATGTATCCTAGGTTTAGGCTTCATCTCTAATGTAATTACCTAGGAGTTAGTGCTCCAGTCATCCTGACACCTTGGAACTTAATTTAGGGACCTAGTTCAGCTATAACCATGTGGCCCTCTCAAGAAGACAGGAAAAGTGCTATCTTTCCAAATCAGAGCAATTAACTAGACAAATAGACATGTGTGAAGATATGTGAAGATATTGATATGTGAAGAGTGAAATATTTCTGGGGAAGTCAAAGCAAATATTCCCTATCTGTATATTAGGTACATTTCCATGCCTTAGGAGACTAGGAGTTTTTATAGAACTGCCGAGAAAACCAGGGAAGTTTCATTTACTCCCCGAGAGCCTCTGTCCTGTTCCCAGAAATGGAATTGCTTGAATCCCTAATAATAGAAGTTTTGTTGATGACGATGGTTTGTTCTGTTTGTTATTTTTTTAAAAAGGCTTTCTACCTGCGTAGCTTCTCCTACACCAGAAACTGGGATGGGAAGTGGTGGCAGTGTCTCCTGCTCACTATTTCTTCACTTAAGTGATATTTTAACCTATCATGTCCCTGTTCTTTCTTGCTATATTATAACTTCCATCAACATCTTCTGTATGCACCATCTTTTCCATTAAATTCTTAGGTTTCAGATAATCAGGAGTCCTGACTAAATAGGGGTGTCACCTAACTCTACATGTTGGTGTTCATGAGCTGTAGCTCAGGTGCAGTTACTATTTAAAACCTAGAGATGATGAATGAGACAAATAGAGTTTATAATAAAATAGCAAGACTGTATCAGCCATGTTGAAGCCACTGAAAATTTGTGGAAAACTGAAATTAAAGATAATGCGAATCTTTCCACTAACTTTTTGAAGAGCCCTCATACATAAAAATACAGAATGTAAACTCTATTCTAAGTGCTTTTCATGAAGTATCTCATTTATTATTCATAATACTCCTGTTATGGACTGAATCATGTCCCCTCCAAATTCATATGTTGAAGCCATCACCCTCAATGAAACTGTATCTGGAGATATGACCTATAAAAAGGTAATAAAGGTTAAGTGAGGTCATAGGGTGGGTCTTAATCCTATAGGACTGGTGTCCTCTCAAGAAGAGGAGGAGACAGGAGAGAGCTCTCTCCCTGCCTGCACACAGAGAACAGGTCATGTGAGGACACAGTGAGAAGGTGGCTGTCTACAAGCCAGGAAGAGAGACCTCAGCAGAAACCAGTCCTGAAGACATTTTGATCCTGGCTTTCTGGAACTGTGACAAAATAACTTCTGTTGTTTAAGCTACTCAGTCTGTGGTATATTGTTATAGCAGCCCAAGCAGACTAATACAAGCCTTATGAAATAATAGCGTTAATAGGTCCATTTTACAAATAAGGAAACAGGCCCAAGAACAGTTCAGTAATTTTCTCAAGGTCACAAAGGAGAGAGCAGATTAATTTTCAGCAGACTGGATGGCTACAAGATCAGTCAAAATAAGTTAAAAAAAGATTTGAAAAGAAGTGCCATAAGCAAGAATATTTAAAACACAGAGATATAGTTTATAACATAGCAAGACTGCTTATACCATAACTGTATTGCTGAATGAGAAATCCACACAGAGAGAAACGAACTTGTAGAGAATGTTAGGGGGCTCACAAGAGGCAGAAATAGGCTTGTAACTTTTGAGGCTGAATAACTTTTGAAGTCAATTCAGGGAGAATTTTCTAGATTGGCCTAGGAAAAGAGACAAGGGTGTAGCTAAAAGATAAAGTTTGAGACAATTGTGGAGTCCTGCTGTCCATACTAACACAAAATGATGAAAAAGACTGAGTCCCACTGTATTTAAAATAAAGTCCAATTTCTGTAACATGGGCTGTATTGTATCTGTAGTATAATGCTAGAATTTATTATCCAAACCAGGACATTTTTGAAAGTGAAAGGGCATATTATTAAAATTTTTTCCAGGAAAACATGTTCAAATGAGGACAGTTCTGGGTGCATGTGGATATACAGTTCCCTTAGCAGTAAGGCCCTGCATCATCTGACCCCGGTCCATGTCACTTTCCCCCTTCCTCTACCATACTGAATTTCTTTCAGTTCTCTGAACACGTCCACCTCCAACCTCACTCTTGTTCAGAGACTCAACACCTACTGTCAGTCACTCTTGTACAGCCCTTTCTCCCTTGCCTGGTTTATTAATAATCTCTGTAGTGGTCACACTCCCTAGATCAGTTACTCAGCACCCTTACCCCCCTTCTTCATTCTTAATTGCTATTTACTTTGTCTAGCCTTCCATCACATGATCTCTGTCACACAGGGAACTCTGTAGCCACATCCTTGGTCCAAGGAAGAAGACTGACTGGAATAAGTCAGTACTGGTGGACAACTAGCCGTCTTTCTGCCATCGTGGCCAAGTTAGACTAAACGGAAAGACTTTGTCTATGAGCGTATTTTTCTTTTCTCTCCTGCTGCATGTGAGCAAGAAAGCAAGTAATCCTGGTTGCAACTATCTTTAAGAGAGAGAGAAATGAACTTTTAACTTTTTTGAGACATCTTATAACTGTAAAAAGTCGAAGGCTTAAAAAGAAACTGGTGCTGAGGATGGCAGAGCAAAAGAGGGACCCAAGACTTGGAGGCTATGGCTGAGCCACTGAATCCACCAACACGAAACCTGCCCCACCTCTACATGAATGACTCTGTGAAGGAAGAAATTTCTTTCTTGTTTAAGGCACTTTGGTTCAGAGTCTCTTTTTTCTGTAGCTGAAATTGTCTTAACTGAATTCCCTATAGGCCTTCTTAAATAGTCAATCTCTGTTATAATCTCTCCTAGTAACCTCTTCCTTTACTTCACAGCACTTATCACAATTTTGAATCATTTATTTGTTACTTGTTTGAAGCCTCTCTCCTCCACTAGGCTTCTCTCCCCCATGAGCTTTGGGACTAGATGTGTTTGTTCCATTATTGTACACGGAGTGAATAAAATGAGATGGCTGGCACAATGCTTGGCGGCCAGTAGGCTTGGAAGTAAATGCTAGCTACGTAAATAAACATGACATTGACTAAGAAGCCTCACTCGTTCAAAGAGGAAACCTCTCCTTAAAGGTAGTGCTAGAACCACATGAAGTAATGGTGGTGGTGGGGGGGGACAGCTTGTGGAATCATTCTCTCCTTTATCTTCAGTATTTTGTCATATACTGTTTATCATTTCAAGTACATCAAACATCTGTTTTATAGCTTTAGTGTGACCTCAAGTTTCAATACTGGGCTACTTATAGCTACAGGTGAGAGAAGCAAAGGCGGAGTTGAGAGCACAGATGAGCCTCACAGCTGCACCTCGGTGGCTGTGCTGCTTTCACTCACAGGCGTAGCCAGTGCGTAAGTGGGACTGGGGTAGTCCTGACAGTCTCTTCTGTCACATTGCCATGCTGAAGTGATGTCTCCTAAACACTGGGGACTTTGCCTTCCTATCCGCAGATGGCAATCCTATCCACATCTAGCTTTTAGGTATACGGGTTTCTTCTTGACAGCATGTTTCTGGATAAGTTTTCTTTTTTTTATAACCTCCCCTCCCCCAGCCCCCACATCTCTCTGTCACTTTTTTACTTCAGCTAATAGAAAACAATGTGTTTACATCTACACGTAATCTCTAGAGTCTTTTACCTTCTACTCTGAGGTGGACTTCTAAAGCCTGCTTTCTGTCTCACGCACTCACCGTTTACATACTAATGACATTAATTTTTAATTATTGCTTATTTCAATGCTCTGTTCTACCTAAATGCGATTAGCCACCGTGGGCCATCCATGGAGCGCGGTGTGCTGGGACCCAGGCCCCAGCCCGCATGGCCCTACTGGGGCAGGCCTAGCGGCAGCGCCCAAGCAGGCAAACCCAGCGGCAGCACGAGAACCTGCAGCACGAGAACCTGCAGCACGGTCCCCAGCATGTTCCCCAGTGCGTCGGTGAAGACGCAGCTGTGGCTGGAGAGCGCTGCAGCCCCGCGGTACCGGTACCGGGGTGTAAGACCTGTGCGGCTTACTTCACCAAGACCATGAGACAAGGGAGCGCTGCAATCAAGCAAGAGGTGTTTATTTCAGCATATGCTGGGTTGCTTTTTCATAAGCGCCCCGATCTTACAATACCAAGGCTTTTTATACAGTTTTTCTTAGACAGACTCTCATAACAGGCTGAGTTGTTAATTAGCTGTGGCGCCTTAAGATTTATGGTTAGGCTCAACAGGCTTGCACTTCTAGCACACCAATAAAAGATGTTACATGTTTATCTTCCCTGGTCCAGCCAGGTGTCCAGAAGATAAGGGGGGGCTGGTTCAGTCCTTGGGACCGGCTGTCTCCTGGAATGTGTGCCTGGTTCTGCCTTGACTTCTGCCTGACCTCTTAAAAGCTGCTTCACTTAAAATACCTTTAGATATGTTTTTCCCGTTTTTAGTAAGTGCTTACAGGAATAATTTGTGCAGGTTAGGTTAAAGTCATATTTCTCTGTTACAATTTGTGCAGGCTAAAGTTATATAGGCAATAGTGCAGGTTAGAATTACATTTTTTTATAACAGGGGCATCGGGGACTGCGCCAGGCCCAAGGTTGGCCGTCAGGGCCTCCTGGGCCTGGACCGGGGCCTCAGTTCCCTCCCCACGTCTCCATCCATCCCCCAGGCGGCCGTCAGGTTCCGAAGTTGAGTTCCTCAGAAACCACATGGGAAGCCTGGGGTGGCTGGACGGCATGCGCATGTTCCTGTGCGGCCTGGGCGCCGGCGCGGCTGGGTCTGTGGCGATCGTGTGCCCCATGCAGACCATCAAGGTGACGTCCTCTATGACTAGACCTTCCCCGACCCTAAGTACACGGGTTGAGGAGATCGTGTGGGAACAAGGGCTGAAAGGGATATACGAGGGCCTTCCGGCCACTGTGCTGCAGCGAGGCTCGAACTGGCCGTCTGTTGCTTTGTCATTACCTCCCTGAGCAACTGGTATCGACGGGACAACCCTGACAAGCCCATGAAACTGCTGATCACTGGGGTCTTCGGAGCTATTGTAGGGCAGCCAGCGTCTTCAGGGACACTCCTCTTCATCCGGTGATCAAGATCCAGATGTAGGGCCTGGAGGTGCACAAACAATGAGAACAAGTGGGACTGTGACCTACAGATCCTGAGGAACAGGGCTTCAAGGCATTCTACAAGGGCACTGTCCCCTGCCTGGGCCGGGTCAGCATGGACGTGGCCATCGTGTTTATCACCTATAATGAAGTGGTGAAGCTGTTCAACAAAGTCTGGAACATGGATTAATCCCAGAGAGTCTGCATGGGGACTGCTCCAGGGGCCCCAGACCAGCACCCCACCCCCACCCCCCACCCCCTGCCCCACCTCACATGATTCCAGTGCAGTCGTGCTAAAAGGCCCCCTACCCACATCCCACAAGCTCCACGGTCTGGTCTGTCCACTGTGGCCATCAAGTCCATATGTCTTACAGTGCCATGTGTCTCCCGTGGTCCAGATGTGACACCACCATTGTGTCCTTATGTCCAGCCCTGCCGAGGCTAGGTGTCCCTCTGGTCTGTGAATCTGTGCCCACTTATCTATGTGCTTACTTGAAGAAGAAAAAAAAATAAAAAAGAAAAAATGTGATTAATCACTACATAAGGTGCTTGGGGAAAAAAGTGTAACCGTGACGTTGATCATTGATAACACGTATAAGTCAAAATATTTTTTTTAGATAAAATTGTTTAAGTTTTAGCAATGATGATATTATATGGTATCATTTCTTGAGTGCCTACACTATTCCAGGTATTATGATAAGTAATTTATATGATGCAAGCAGAAAATGCATTTAATTAGTGGGCCAAGATCTGTACCATAGGCTGCTCTATTATACAGAATGAATACTCGAAATGATTTAATAATAGGAAATTATTTGAATTTGTATCTTTAAATTATAATTTGCATTTAGATAGTACTCATTCAATGAGTATAGAGTGACCTAAATATTATATACATGAGATTGAAAACAAATTTTAAAATTTGATAAAGTTCACATGGAAGTGGCAATAGATCCACACAAAGAATATATCTGACTATAGTAATGGATTTTCCCTGATTTATTCCTTTTATGGGGAGGTCAAATGAGCTGATTAAGGTCTGGGTGGCTCAGCAGTTAAGAAGAAGCAGTGAAAGTACCTTCCATCTTAGGGATGTGTGTGGAAGCAGAAGACTGAAAATCAAGACTGAGCAGGTCACTTGAGCTTAAGAAAATCAAGGAAAATATATCTATGTGAGTTAATATGAGAAGCAGAGCCTGTGATGGTCACTGGAAACTAGAGGTGAGAGGGCAAGGAATCTGAGTGCCAGGCAGAATAAAAGCAAGGTACAACAGAAAAAAATGTGTGAGCAGTATAGCATCCTGAACAAAAGACTTGAGTGAGTTAATGGGACTTAGGTTTAAAAAAGAATGCTACTCCTCCCTTTACAGAATAGAATGGGGATACGTTTCCTAGGTTATGTAGAAATGCTTAAGACATTCTGAATGTTTATGAAATGGGAGATAGTCCCCGTGTTTAAGTCCCCAAGACTATGCCACTAGAAGACCTCAGAAGACTCAGTATATAGTCATACTCACAGCTAAGGTTTATTACAGTGGAATAATAGAAAACAATACCAGCAAAAGGAAAAGATTCATGGGGAGAAGTCTGGAGTAAACCAGGCACAAGTTTCCGAGTCCTTTCCCAGTGGAGTCACAGAGGACATTCTTAATTACTCCAGCAATGGATTTGTGACAGAATGTGTGAAGTTGTTGTCAACGAAGGAAGCTCGTTAGAGACTCAATGCCCAGGGTTTTTATTGGGAGTGGTCATGTAGGTATCCTCTGCCTAGCACATACCAAAATTCTAGCATTATCTGTCTACATGAAATAAAATCAGGCATTAATTTAAAATAATAAAAAGGAAAAGGTCCTACCTCCTGGAAATTCTCACACACACATACACAAACACATACACACACTCTCTTAACTCTTCAGTAAAAGGAGAAATACAACATTTAAACACAACATGTCAGAAAATTTAGAATACATCTAAAGCAGTTATCATAATAGTAAAAATCAAAAATATATCAACTAAATATCCAATTCCCAAAGCTAGTAAACCAGTAAAAAGTAGAATAAAAAATTAATAAGGTTAAAAACAAAAATTAATGAATTAAAAAAAGAATAGTAAAATAAAATTAATTAGCAAACTAATTCTTTAAAAAATTAACAAAGAAAAACTACTGATTAAAATAAAAAGGTAGAAAGCACAAATATACATAATTGGAATTAACAATTAATCACCAAAGTAGAATAGAATCCCATGAGAATTTCTACCAAATTTTAAGATCAGATAAATTTTAAAATATCCCAGTGCATATACAAATAAGAAAAACTTACTAATTTATTTTCTGATTTAAGTATGATATTATAATCAAAAAAGAAAAAATATCAATTTCACTATAAATATTTCACAAAAACTAAAAAAAAAAAAAAAAAAAATTAGCAAAGATAACCCAAGAGCATATTAAAAACAAATTCATCAGACCAAGTAGAGTGTATTCCAGGAATTCTTAGTAGTTCATATCATGAAATGGATTCATATAACCCATCAAATTAGTAGAGAAGAAAAATTATATGATTGTTTCCAAAGAGACAGAAAAGGCATTGAAAACTAATTTAGCACTTGTGTTTTTTTTTATAAAACTTGTAATAAAATAGGAAATAATAAATATTTCCTTAATATCAATATGCAATATATATTATATAAATGATATATGTACACACACATTTCTGTCTCAAAGTCACCATCTTACTTGATGGAAAAATGAAAGGAACTTTCCTACTGAAATTACAAAGAAGACAAGAATATCAGTTGTCATCATTATTATTGAGACTTATGTTGTAAATGTTAGCCACTTGAATGGACAAAACAATTAGAAATATAATAATTGGAAAGGAAAGGCAAAATGATATCTAATATAGATGATGTAATTAAATATCTAGAAAATCCAAAGAAACAATTTGGAAAATATTGCAGAATAAGAGAATTCCCCCATTCCATCCTTATCCTGCTCCTTTTGTGGACTTAGATGTGCTTTTGGCACTCCCAGTTACTCAAGTTCAAAATCATAAGGTCATAATAATTTTAATTTCATTTGTGCTTTCACAATGTACTTCCACTCTGTATTCTGCAGACCCCACCATTAACTAAGCGATTGCTAAGTCATGTAGATTTTGCCTCTGAAATGTCCGTCCTATCAGTGTTCCTTTTTTCTGCCACTACCATAGCTTACCCTTCACATAAATTTATAAATGGCTGCCTGTTCAGTGATGCTACTTTTCTTTAATATGTAATCTCGTTCATATAAAGTCCCAACTTCTTGACCTAGTTTTCTACAATAGGTCTTTAACTTACCTTTCCAGGCTTATTTCCACCTAATCCTTTACACATACATTGTTTAGCTGGACCAGACTACTGGCTATCCCTTAGATATTCCTGTACTTGCAGTTTCAGTATCTTTTAGAATATTCTTCCTGGACATCACCATCTGTAACAATAAGCATCTTTTCTGAGTCAACTATAATATGAATAATAATTTAGGCACTGTGTTAAATATTTTGCATACACTGCTTTGTCCACATCACCACAGATGTGATTTCTTCCTCCTTGAAGTGCACAACATGCTCTAACATCCCTTGGTAATTTACATCTGTTTTAAATTTCAGATTTCTGTGTTTTTATTCTATTAACTCCACTAGATTATAAACTTCAGGAGGGTAGAAAATGATTAGTATACATCTCTGCATCACTTGCGACACAGAAGGCATTCAATAAATAATTGTTTTATTGAATAAACTAGCTGCCCAATAAAAACTAACATTTTGACTCAACTAAGGATCTCTTCTTAGTCTATAGTTTATCCATTTTTCATTACTTGGCTCTATTCCATTTGAGCGGAGACTTTGCCTTATTAGCGGGGCCCATGAGGCGGGCCTTCTATGTCAGTTAAATTTCTAGGGGTCCAATGGTGTGGGGCATGTTGAGATATCTCTTCTAAGGTGAAGGATAAGTTGTTGCATCTGGCCCCTCCTACAACTAAGAAAGAGGCACAGCACTTAGTGGGCCTATTTGGATTTTGGAGGCAACACATTCCTCATTTGGGAGTGTTACTCTGGCCCACCTACCGAGTGACACCAAAGGCTGCTAATTTTGAGTGGAGCCCAGAGCAGGAGAAGGCTCTGAAACAGGTCCAGGCTGCTCTGCCCCTTGTGCCATATGATCCAGCAGACCCAATGGTCCCTGAAGTTTCAGTGGCAGATAGGGATGCGGTATGGAGCCTTTGGCAGGCCTCTATAGGTGAATCACAGTGGAGACCCTTAGGATTTTGGAACAAGGCCCTGCCATCATCCTCAGATAACTACTCTCCTTTTGAGAAACAGCTCTCGGCCTGCTACTGGAGAAACAGAACACTTGACTATGGGCCACCAAGTTACCATGCGACCTGAGCTGCCCATCATGAACTGGATGTTATCTGACCCAGCAAGTCATAAGGTTGGGTGTGCACAGCAGCACTCAGTCATCAAATGGAAATGGTACATATGTGATCGGGCCCAAGCAGTCCTGAAGGCACAAGTAAGTTACATGAAGAAGTTGCCCACCTGACCATGGTTTCTACTTCTGCTACACTGTCTTCTCTTTCCCTGCTTGCGCCTATGGCCTCATGGGGAGTTCCCTAGGATCAGTTGACAGAAGATGACAAAGCTAGAGCCTGGTTTACAGATGGTTCCTCATGATATGCAGGCACCACCTGAAGGTGGACAGCTGTGGCAATGCACCCTTTTCCTGAGACATCTCTGAAGGACAGTGGTGAGGGGAAATCTTCTCAATGGGCAGAACTTCGGGCAGTGCACTTGGTTGTGCACTTTGCTTGGAAGGAGAAATGGCCAGATGTGCGATTATACACTGATAAGTGCCAATGGTTTGGTGGGATGGTCAGGGACATGGAAGGAACATGACTGGAAAATTCGTGAGAAAGAAATTTGGGGAAAAATTATATGGATGGACCTCTCTGAGTGGGCAGAGGATGTAAAGATATTTGTTTCTCATGTAAATGCCCACCAAAGGGTGACCTCAGCAGAGGAGGACTTTAATAATCAGGTGGGCAGAATGACCTGTTCTGTGGATACTAGTCAGCCTCTTTCTCCAGCCACCGCTGTCATCATCCAGTGCACTCATGAGCAAAGTGGCCATGGTAGCAGGGATGGAGGTTATGCATGGACTCAGAAGAAGACAAAGAGATGAGGGAAAGTATTTAGTGTCTTAGAGACTGGTTACATGGAGAAGCAGAATGGTGATAAAAATCTGGACTGTAAAGACCATTCTAAGGAGGTCTCAGATAGAAATCAGAAGGAGTTTATTGGAGACTAGGGCAAAGATCACCCTTGCTGGCAAGGAACTTGGCTGCATTGTGTCCATGCTCTAGGACTTTGTGGAAGTTGGAACTTAAGAGTTGTGAACCAGAGTACTTGGCATAAGAAATTTTTATGCTTTGGCATTAAGGAAGCTGCATGGCTACTTGCAACAGCCTACACTGAGTTATGGTGGCAAAGGCACAACATGAAGCCAGAATTTAAAAGGGAAGCAGGGCACAAAGATTTGGAATATTTGCAGCCTGGTTATGTGGTAGAGAAGCAGAGAGCATTTTCAGAAGAATAATCCAATGGTGCTAAGAAGATTAGTACAAAAGAAAGATTATCAAGAGAAGGAGGAAAAGGGCCCTGACGGCATTGCAGGAGCCTCTGGGGCCAACCTTCCATTTCAGGCCCAAAAGCCTAGGAAGATAGAATGGTCTTGGGGAACAGGCCTGAGGTGCACTCCAAAGGCTCAATGCCCAGGGCCACCTGGGGAAGCTGCTTCCAGCACCAGCACCCCAAGTGCTTTGGCTGCTCCAGCCATGGCTAAATTGGCCCCAGTTGTGGCTGGATCCACAGCTTTGGAAAATACAAGCCAGAAGCATTGGTGGCATCCATGTGGTGTTAAGTCTTTAGGCTCACAGAATTCCAGGGCTGTGGAGGCTTGAGAGCCTCCACCCCCATTTCAAAGGATGTATGGAAAAGTCAGGGGGCCCAGGAAGAGATCTGTTGCAGCAGTGGAGTCACTGCAGACAGCCTTCACTAGAGCAATGCCAAGCAGAAACGTGGGGTCAGAGTTACAGCAGAGAAACCCCAACAATGCCCTGTCTAGTGGAGCCATGGGAGTGAGACTGCCATGGAGACCCCAGACCTGTGGAGCTACCAGAGTGGAATGACAGCCTGGTAGAGCTGAAGTGTGGCCTGTGACCAGGGAAGCCATAGGAGCAGAGCTGCCCAAGGACTTGGGGACCCCCACTGCAGTGTGCAGAGGAGGTAGAACATGGAGTCAAGGTATGTGATTCATCAGCCTTGAGATTTAATGCCTGCTCTGCTGGATTTTGGACTTCTTTGGGACCTGTTACCCCTTTCTTTTGGCCAACTTCTCCCTTTTAGACTGGGAATATGTACTCTATGTTTGTCCCACCATTGTATCTGGGAAGTAGATAACTTGTATTGATTTCACAGATGGGACTTTGAACCTTGGAGCTTTGAGTTAAAACAAATTAAGACATTGGGGATGAAATGAATGTATTTGTATGTGAAAAGGACACAAGTTTGGGGAGGCTGGGGCAGAATGTAGTGGATTGGCTTATGTCCACCCCAAACTCATTGAAGCTTGAATTGTCTCCCAAGTTTTATGTGTTAGATACTTAGCCTCCACTGTGACTGTTAAGAAGGTGGGAAATCCTATTACCGTAATCAAAAGATGGAGCCCTTAGGGGTGATTGGATTATAGGACCAAGCAGTAGTGAATGGATTAAAAATGGTGGTTGGTTGGGGGCATGGTTCTGAGGACTTTAAAAGAAGAGAAGAGTCTGTCTTGCTCTTTCTCTGGTCTCTCTGCTTCCACCATCTTGCAATGTAAAACCTCTGGGTCACTGTCACCACCCCCAGATGGACTTTGGACTTCCCTGCCTCAGAAAATATAAACGATAAATTTCATTTTCTTTATAAATTACCAAGTTCCAAGTATTTTGTTATAGCAACACAAAACAGATTAATACACTACCCAAATCTATCTACAGATTCAATACAATCCTCATCAAAGTATCAATGACATTCTTCACAAAAATAGACAATACAATCTTAACATTAATGCTGTAGACTGGATGCCCCCCTCCCAACTTCATTGAGGCTTAATTCCCACCTTTAACTGTTGAGGGTGGGAAATCCTATTATGATATTCAAAAAGTGGGGCCTTGAAGAGGTGATTAGATTGTAGGACCATGCCATGGTAAATAGATTAATAATGGTGGTAATGGGTATGGTTCTGAGGGCTTTAAAAAGGACAGTGCATGAGGAGTTATCTCTCTCTGCTCTCTTGGCTTCCACCATCTTGCACTGAGAGACCCCTGGGTCACTGTTATCACCAGCAGATGGACTTTGGACTTCCTATCCTCAAAAACTGTAAGCAATAAATTTCATTTTCTTTATAAAATGCCCAATTCCATGTATTTTATTATAAGCAACAGAAATGGATTAATACAATTAATATGGAAAAGCAAAAGACCCTGAATAGCCAAAGCAATTCTGAGCAAAAAAAAAAAAAAAAAAAAAAGTTGGAATAACAGTACCTGATTTTCAAATTATATTACAAAGCTATAGTAACCAAATCAACATGGTACTGGCCTAAAAACAGACACTCAGACCAGGGGAATAGAATAGAGAACCTAGAAATCAGCCTACAAAGTTACAGCCAACTGATCTTCAACAAAGGCACCAAGAGCATACACTGGGGAAAAGATTGCCTGTTCAATAAATGGTGCTGGGAAAACTGGAAAAACATACATAGAAGAATGAAACTAATCCTGCACCTCTTGCCATATACCAAAATCAACACAAAATGGATCTAAGACTTATATATAAGATCTGAAACTATAAAATGCCTAAAAGAAAACATAGAGGAAACACTTCAGGAAGTAGGACAGGGCAAAGACTTTATGACTATGACCCCAAAAGCACAGGCAACAAAAGAAAAAGAATGGAATTATATCAAACTGAAAAGCTTCTGCACAACAAAAGAAACAATTAACAGAGCGAAAAGACAATCTACAGAGTGGGAAAAAATATTTGCAAACTATGTATCCAGTAAAGGATTAATATCCAGAATATACAAGGAACTCAAACAACTTAGTAAAAAAAAAAAAACAAAAAACTTGATTTAAAAATGGGCAAATAAGCTGCATAGGCATTTCTCAAAGCAAGATATACAAATGGCCAAGAGAAACATGAAAACATGTTCAACATCACTCAGCATCAAGGAAATGCATATCAAAACCACATTGATATACCATCTCACCCCAGTTAGACTAGCTATTATCAGAAAGACAGAATAACCAATCCTAGCAAGGATGCAGAGGAAGGGGAACCCTCCTGCACTGTTGGCGGGGCTGTAAATTGGTGCAGCAGCCATTATGGGAAACAGTATGGAGATTCCTCAAACAACTGCAGATAGAACTGCTATACCATCTAGCAATTCCACTGCTGGGTGTGTACTCAAAGGAATGGGAAATTATTATGTCAAAGGGATACCTGCTTTACAATAGCCAAGAGTTGGAACCAACCTAAACGTCCATTGTCGGACAACTGGATAAGGAAAATGTGGTACATATACACAATGAAATATTACTCTGCCATAAGAAAGAATGAAATGTTGCTATTAGCAGCAACATGGATGAACTTAGAGAAAATCATGTTAAGTTAAATAAGTCAGGCACAGAAAGAGATACCGCAGGTCCTCACTCATCAGTGGGATCTAAAAAATAAACAAATGAATTTACAAAAGAAAGACAGATACAACAATCACAATAATATGTTGATCATTCATAAGGAGAGAGCAGAACTGAGGTTACCAGAGGTGGGAAAGGGGGAGGGCTGTAAGGGAGGAATAAGTTAAGGGACACCACAGACAATTACATTATATAATGTTGAATAAACTAATCATTCTGATTTGAACATTATATATTCACCCAGGTATTGCTATTCAACTCTGGTCCCTCCAGATATGTACAATCAACTATGTTAAAATAAAAAATAAAATTAAAAAAATTAATGATGATCAAACCCTCCACTCCCCCAAAAACAGAAAAACCCCGCAGTCCCTGACAGTTAACTAAAGAAGCCAGAAAGAAAAGTGGGTGACTGGTACTTTTTCCTCTAAACCAAAGGGCCAGAGGAGGGGAAGCGGGTATGGGAGGGGGCGGTGCTCCGCGACAAACCCCGCCCTTCCCTTGCTCGTCGCTGACTGGTGGCGGCGTTGGGCCGCGAAAGGAGGGGCGGGCCCGCGGCTGAGTTCTCCCTCTTGGCGCGGTACCGCCCGTCCAGTGGGTGTGTCCCGGGAAGCGCGTGCGCGCGCGCGCGTCAGAGGACCGGAAAGGAGGCGGGGCTCCGGCGGCGCGCTCCCGGGACGCGCGCACCGCAAGCGGCGCGGGTCGCAGGGAAGCGGTCCGCCGCCTGAACCGGAGACGGAGTGTGCGTGAGGAGGCAGGGCACGTGAAAGGTGTCGCGATGAACACGGTGCTGTCGCGGGCGAACTCGCTGTTCGCCTTCTCGCTGAGCGTGATGGCGGCGCTAACCTTCGGCTGCTTCATCACCACCGCCTTCAAAGACAGGAGCGTCCCGGTGCGGCTGCATGTCTCGCGGATCATGCTGTGAGTGCGGCCGAGGCCCGGCCAGCGGGGCAGGGCTCCTGGACCCGGTCGTGCTGGGCGCCGAAGCCGGGCCATTGCCCCCGGGCTGCGGGCTGGATGTCCGCGCCCCGCCGGGTCTCCCCTCCTGAGCGGCCGTTCGTCCTGCAAGGCAGACGGTCATCGGGGCTGGACTTTGCGGGCTTTTCCTGCTTCCCCTCGGAATGTTCACCCTCCACCTAAATTCCCGGGCTTGCTGTTACGTTTTTAATTTTCAGCGTTCCTCCGGTCGGTGGGTCCGCTGGCTTCCTGTTCCTTCTTCCCTCCGCCCACGCCGGGCCAATGAGGGAGCAACACAACAGCTCACCCGGGGCCGCCGCCCGCGCCTCCGCGGCACCGAACCCCGGGCCCGCCTGGCCGCCGCCGCCGCCTCGCTCTGGGGTAGGCTGTGGTGGGTCTGCTCAGCAGCTCTGTTATGCCTGAGGCTAAAGGAGGGCACTGCCTTTGCGCCATTTCTAACTAGAGTTTGCCCTTTTTGACATTCACGTCACAGTTTTTGTCTTTCCACCTTCAGAAGGCGGTAAATACTCGCAGCTGCTTTGATGTTGGCAAGACGTGTTCGGATGCACTGAGAGAATTAATCATCTTAGCCGTCTCATACAGCGGTCTTTTGGATTTTTGTTTGTTTTTAGACCCAACCGTTTGAATACATCTGTAAAAATGCCAACAATAGAATTTCGGAGGGACAGTGTCATTTCTCTATTGCCTATTTTTCTGTTTGATTTTTATTCTCTAACACTTTGATGCGTAGCATTTTTTTTTCTGATTCTCATACCCTTTTGTTGTATTTTTATCTTCCAACAAATTCTCTCTTGTTCTTCGACCTCAGTTTACTTTCTTTGTCAGAGTCGCCAACAGACTAATAGCGTCCCCCCCGCCTTTTTTTTTTTTTTTTCTGTATTGATGTTCGTTTTAGATACTGTTTGAGATTCGAATAGACCGGGGTGGAAATCAGCAGTGCTACTGTCAGCTCTGTGAGGGTTAAACACTAATCAAATGTTAGCAGTTGTTCTCTTGAGCCAGTTTCTTAACCATTATGGGCCTTAGTTTCCTTTTGCTTAGGATGGAAGTAATACCTAACTGGTAGGCTTGTTGTGAAAATTATTTGCGATAATTGTGAAAATACATAGTGGATCTGACATATAGTAAGCATTCAATAAATAGCAGTTGTTTGTCATCTTAGTTTCCCCCACCACCTTGTAGTCATGTGTAACTCTCTTCTACCCATTCTACAAAATTATTTTACAGCAGGTATTTACAGTTCCTTTTAGCAGTTTTATCTCTTTCTGGGTTTTGTTAGATATTAAGGTATATGAAAATAGCTGAGGAACTTCTTTTAGATTGGATTAGAATGCTTGTTATGTTTTCATACTTGTGGGTTCTCAGATTTTTACTTGTTTGTGGAATTGCTGTTTCACCTGTGCACGCAACTAGATTCTATCTTTCACTTTATGTAAGGAATTATGTGAATTTTGTATGTTGTTATGTTTGAAGGATGGTAAAACTTTTATCTTTACTTCCAGAAAAAATGTAGAAGACTTCACTGGACCTAGAGAAAGAAGTGATCTGGGATTCATTACATTTGATGTAACTGCTGATATCCTTTAAGAAAATATTTCATTGCTTTTTCTATAGTTTTATAATGAAATACATATTGTTTAGCGATTTGAGGGGCATTGAATATGACTATTCCATTAAATCAGACAAACTTTGGAAATTCTAGTGGATTGTTGTGTTAATACCTCCTCATTCACACTTTGAGAAAACCATAGATTCATGAGTTAGTTGTGTGAATGTACTTTAAATTCTTCACAGAAACTTTAAATTGACCAAATGCTACACAAGACTGTTTGAATCTGTATTTTGGAAAGAATAAATAAAATTCGATCATTTGGATTAAAGAAAGAAAAATGTTACAGTGCTCAGCCTGCCTAGAAATATTTCAAATGCAGACCTAAAGAATATACCCATGTTATATGACAGCAGAGAGAAGCATGTGTTTAAAAAGTGAATTCCATCTATTAATGGTTTGAAAACCCATATCAAAATGGTTACTGGTTAAAAACCATATTAGCATTTTGCTATTATGGTTCTTTTTATAAGAACTTTGTAATAGAAGTTGGAAAAATCTTAAGTAAAAGAGTTGCCTAGGGCCGGCCCCGTGGCTCACTCGGGAGAGTGCGGCACTGGGAGCGCAGCAGCGCCCCCGCCGCAGGTTCGGATCCTATATAGGAATGGCCAGTGCGCTCACTGGCTGAGTGCGGTGCGGGCGACACCAAGCCAAGGGTTGCGATCCGCTTACCGGTCACAAAAAAAAAAAAGAGTTGCCTTAATGGGGATAACTTCAATATTTTTTCTTTATCTTGAGTTTCCTTTTGACAACTCATCAATTTGGCTAGTTTAGTCGTGTTTAGGGTCTTAGTTTAATATCTTGACAGTGTTGTTCTCTGCCATCTCTAGCCTGATCTCACCTACCTTTTTAAGACACCATGATTAAAAATGGTTATGTAGGTTGAATAGTCTGAACTTGTGTAAAACAACTATCTGAATAGTTGAAGCAGATCATATATGTGGGATGACCTGATATGTCTCTCTACTACCATGGAATTACTTTTAATTTTTTAGAAATCAATTGTTGGATTTATAAGTAGACTAGGAATTAGTTCTATAGGCACCCTTTCAGAAAATAGATTGTGCTATCAGAAAAGTCTTATGCTAAACTTTGCATGTGTACTTTTAAGTCTTCATGTCATTTTAAAAAATTTAAGAAATTTAGATCTAGTGTGAAAATAGTAATTTTGTGTATCTAGAGAATTATAGTGAAATTTCCTGATAGCTCAACTACTGTATTATATATTATCAATCTCATTATTTGTACTTTTTTTAGATTTTCTTAATGCCGCTGCTAATACTTAAAATTGTACCTCTTCTTGTAAAGAGCTTTCCTAGACTTCTCAATTCTAAACAAGTGATTCTGGGCCAACCCTGTGGCGCACTCGGGAGAGTGCAGCGCTGGGAGCGCAGCAGCGCTTCCGCCACGGGTTCGGATCCTATATAAGGATGGCTGGTGTGCTCACTGGCTGAGTGCGGTGCGGGCGACACCAAGCCAAGGGTTGCGATCCCCTTACCGGTCACAAAAAGGTCAAAAAAAAAAAAAAAAAACAAGTGAGTCTTAGTGGCTACCCATTCTTACAAGTGGGATGTAGCAAATGTGTTGCTATCAGTTTGTAAGCACAAGTAATAAAATGACTGAGCAGTAAACACGTATAATAAAGTGGCTTAGAAGTTTACATATAATATATCCAAATATTAATGGCTCATTTTTCAATAGTGGCACCAGTTTTGTATCTAATTCTGGTGAGTTTTCCCACCCCCTGCTGAATGCAACTATATATTGTTGAGCAGCATCTTACCAGAGCACTTCATATGTTGAGACATTTTGATCTCTCTTGGCATGAGACCAAAAGCAACATGCATAATTTATTTTACTTGGTTAATTACTTGAGCCTTGTTCATGTTAGTGTACTGTTAAATTTAAATAGTGGTGTTTGATTATGCTTTAGAGCTCCAGCAGAATCTTATGTGCTTGAAATATTAAGTCCTCTTTCTTTTGGACTTATTGAGTTGATTTTACAGAAAACTAAATTTTGGATTCCATCGTTATTTTCTTATTAATCGAAGTATCTCAACTAGTAATGCTTGGAGGAGTAGGAGAGGATAATCTCAAACTTGTTTTTTTGGTTTTGGAATTGGCTGGATTTTATAATATATATATCTTATGTTTGTTTTTATTAAATTAGTGGCTCAGTATGTTTGTGGGCCATCTCTTCTTTTTTCTATTTTAGTATTAATATCGCTATGGATAATTAATCTAAGAATAACTGAGTTCTGTTTAAAAGTAGTGTACTGCTGTATGATTTATATATTCCTTAATTTGTTTACATCTAGAGAATATATTTGATTGGAATGTTAAACAATTGTTTCTTTATTTATCAGCAGAATATTCAACAAAAAATAATGTAAGTATATGTATTTATATTTTAAAAGCTGTTTAAAATCTTCTTCTTTATGAAATAATACATTTTATGTATTCCAAATATGTGACTTGTGTAGCCTAGTAAAAAATCACAAGACTATGAAGAGATGGCTCTATTAAGAAAACTTTTATCACCTTTGGTAGCCTCTCTGTCCTTTTTTTCTGTCTGTTCTGTAGCTGCCCAGCATTGTGGTCTCCAGAATGGGGTGCATGCAAAGTAATCCATAGGTATGTAAGCAAAACAATTAAGAGCTTCTTCACTTTGAGCATTTTGCAAAATATTGCAGTATATGCAGTATTTAGGTACTGATTTTAAACAGTCATCACAAAATGGAAAAATGGCTTAAAAAGATTCCTGCAAAGAAATCACACATTGAAGATAGTGCTCATGTTCCAAGCATATGATAACAATAGGAAAATAGCAGTTCTAAGAAATATTAAAGGATTAAAAAAAAAAACAAAAAAATAACCTGAGTATATCAAATAAAAAGTTGGCTGAGAAAAGTCAACATTGGTCAAAAAGACTATTCAAAATGGAAGTTTACATTCACTATCGATGGTATTAACTAATAATAATAGTACACATGTATTATGTATACAATTTATAAATAAAGATGCATATTTTGGGGGTTTGTGCTCAGAATAATTTGTGATCAAAACCTCCTGGAGACCACTTTGAATGGTAATATCAGAAAGGATGTTGCTGAACTATGTGTTACCTAGGGAATGGGAACGTAGTATTGCTGCTCAACTGTGTACTCTTTAAGCTAAAATATTCTTTCTCCCCAGGTATAATTAGAGAGCTACATGGCAATGTATTTGAATCAACAAAATTTGAGATCTGTTAAAACTCTCATTATGAAGATACGTAATCAAGAGCTATAAAGATTGTTAAAAATTTTTGAATCTTCTGAGATTATTTGAAAATCCATCTTAGTACCAAATATTTATAATTTTCATTTTTTTTAATACATGGCACAAGCAGTTTTGGTAGTCTTATCAAGCCATGTATCTACAGTTAATATCTCTACCTATTGAGAATGATTTTTCTTTGTTTTGGAGTTGTATGGGATTCATCAATTTGAATACTTGAACTAGTCTTTTTAATCATAAATTATAGTTTATAATAAATTCTATAATTAAAAGCTGTTAAACTATTAGATTAAAACTTATTAAAACTATTAGTTTATGATTGAAAGCTGTTAATTAGTCTAGTCTGATTAAGAGCTTTTGTTGCAGGTAGGGTAAGAGTTGTATAGAGTATTGCTAAAACAAATCTTAAGTTTTATTTCAGTATTGATATTGAAGGTATAAAGTGATAGACTTAAAACATAAAAGTGAAATACGTGGAATTAAAATGTGCTTAAATGTTGTTTTTACCTTAGTTATTTTTATGTTTGTCATTAATATAGCCTGGAAATAATTTGTAGTTAAAGGTGGGTTTACATTCTTTTTTTTACTTGAACTGTATTTGTTTCAGAGGGATGACACATTTGATTTTATCTATTTAATGGTTTGATTAATTAACTGGAATTTTTAGCACTTCAATTCATTGTACATTTATTTTGAACATATATTTAATGCCAGGTATTTTGTTAGGCACTAGGAATATTGGGATAAGTTTTGATTTCTGCCCTTCTGAATAAATAAAATATTAAAAGAAACAAAAGCAAAAGCTATTCTCAAATATAAGAGTAACAACTATAAATACACATATTCCACAAATTTCAACAAATTATTGGAATAAATGTCACCTTTTTAATGATGGGTATACCTAAATTATAGTTATAATTCTGGTTTACCCCAGCATAACTAGCAAATTAATGCTAATTTGGAATTTGCCAAGTGATTGCTTTGGTGAATAATAGATCTATATAAAAAGACATTCACTTCAACATATCTTTGATTCTGTGTTCTTCAGTCTTAATGTTTCTGTTTAATGTTAGAGAGAGGCATTAAGGTATAGGTTTGAACTGTCTTTTAGAAATAACTGCTCCACATTTCTTTTTAGTTAATATAGTCATCACACACTGAGCAATTGACTCACAAGCTAATTGATGATAGGTTAATGAGAACAAATTCCTTGGGATTTAGTAGCAGTCACAAATGTGTTTTCTTTCCATTTCACACCACTAATTTTCCAGATGGAACTTGTTGGAAAAGTGGCTTAAAAGAATTGTCTGACCTTTAGAATCTTTCCATGATAAAACAATGATGCACACATATGTATTTTTAATTTAAAGGGAAAACATGTTTTTAAAAAGCTCCATTTCGTTAGGGATTCCTTGATAATTTAAAATCTTGGAGATTAGGGATCAGTTCTCTCTTTTCCTGGCACCATCCATGGTCTATGTTGAGCTGGAGGGTATCAGAAGTTTTACAGGGAAGTGATTTATTTAAAAGAGTACTTTCTTACAGCGATTCTACTCCCTTCATTCCTTCCAGGGCTTCACTTTTTGGAGAGTATGTAGATCTACAGTCTTGTATTAAGCTATGAGGGCCCTAAGTAATACAGATGACTTAGCAAAAGGAATGATTTCCTTTAGGGGAATATTCTCTCCATGAAAAGTTTGTCCCCTTCTTATATCTATCTGTCTACTTGCTATTGTTTTGTATGTTTTAAGATTTTAGCAAGTTCTTTAAAGTTGGATTCATTAATATGTCAAACAATTTGCTTACTAATACTTTTAATTTGAAATAAGATGCTATGTCTGATGAGTTACCTAATTAATTTTTATTTTAATTTAGGCTCTGAACCAAGTTGTCCTTTGGGACAAGATTGTTCTGAGAGGTGATAATCCGAAGCTGCTGTTGAAAGATATGAAAACAAAATATTTTTTCTTTGATGATGGAAATGGTCTCAAGTGAGCAGTTCTTTCTCATTTTTTACATTTAATAAGATGTGAAAGGGAAAGAAAGATATAATGTATTTTTATTTTAAAGAAAAATATTAGAGGATAAAAAGGAAAATTGGGAGAGAAGTACGGTATTTATGTGGATGTGAACTGGAACATTGGGTAGATATACAAATTGGGATCTAAGATAAGTAATCAGTTCTCTTACAGTATATGAAATGTAATAAAGGCCTACAGTGTGCAGGTTAAGGGAGTATGGCCTTGCTCATATGTGTTATGGCTGTGATTATCTAATTAAAGGGCTCTTTTCTGAACGTAGGTCAGGGAAGCCTTAATGAGGAAGCATTGCTTTGGGTCTAGGAGTTGATACTGAGGTTTCTTTCTAGTATTGGTTCTCTTACCTTCATTTTTCTAAACTTTGTTTACCCTTCTGTAAAATGAGGGAATGAGAATGATTGATTTCTCAGGTCATTTTTACATCTTAAGTTCTATGAGTAAACATTAGAAAGGATTTTAGAAGAGAGCTATTTTGACCAAACCGAACCTCTGTATTTGCAGATGAAAATTTCAGACCATGAGAGATTTTGATTTGTTCAGGTTTGCCCATCTAGGTAATAACAGAATTAGGTTTCAAGTCATTGTCTTCTGATTCCTAGCTCCAGTCTCTTTTTATATTCATTTTGTTTTACTCATTTAAGCTTTTTGGCAACTGTAAGTGAATTAAGGTTAGTTAGTATGGGATATTGCTGATATCTTCCAGCATTGTTCTTGCATTTTGCATTTCAAATGACATGAGAAAATAGTTCTGTTTGCAGATTAGGATTATTATTAAGAATAGCTAGTTACAAATAAAGTATTTGACATCTTAGTGCTTGATTTAAAATGGCTTTTTTTTGAACTCCAAGCATTTCTACTCACTTCTGTTTATTATATCTTTTTATAGGGGAAACAGAAATGTCACTTTGACCCTATCTTGGAATGTTGTACCAAATGCTGGAATTCTACCTCTTGTGACAGGATCAGGACACGTATCTGTCCCATTTCCAGATACATATGAAATAACGAAGAGTTATTAAATTATTCTGAATTTGAAACGACATATTTTTATACTTAATGAATTGTATCTCACTTATCTCTTCCCTTGCATCTTCGTTTGTTTTTGGTTGTTACCTTTTGGGGGAAGGGGGGTGGTGTATAAGACTAAAATCAAAAGGCATATTTGAAGGGAAAGGTTAATGGGCTACTAAATTTAACTTTACAAACACAGGCCACCAGAGTGGAGTATTATCTTATAAGAATAAGACAACTACATAATTAGGATTTGTAAAAAAGAGGTATTTGAAGTATTCCCTGTATTTCCATTATTCTTTATGGAATATAAAACGAGCATGATAGGTAGTTAAAACTTTCAGGTGCCTGTAGAGTCATAAGAACTCTGTGTTTTATGCCTTGCATTCATGCAAGTTCACATTGGATGTGATTTAGAAGTAGGCATTCTCTTTTATCTTTTTTAGGGTATGGTTGATTACTGGAAAAATTCACATAGCTATTTGTTAGAAGCCTGGTTTACAAAAAAGTCAAAAGTCATGGAATTTTATTCCGTTTGTCTTAGGATGCCCATAATGCTTATTTTTTCTTACAGGTGACTAGCAACTTTCTCCACTTAAAGACTAAATACCTCTTTACATGCTATAAAACATTCTGATTCATTTTAAAGTCTCTTCAGTCAACCAAATGTGTGTCTTTCAGTGATTTCTCTAAAAATGTTCCTTTGTGTTATATCTTTGTATAATTTTTTAGGATTGACCTAGAATGTTGAAAATGTTTGCATGGTTTACCCTCTGAGTTAAGTTTGTTCTAGTGAACATGCCTAGTACCACTAAGGGGTAATTATTTACAATTTTTCTTAGTCCACATTTTAACAATCATTGGTGTAATAATCAATGTCTCTGGTGTGTCTTTCCATTTACAAAGCACTCTCATATATTTTATTGTATGTTATCCTCAATAATCTAATGAGGTAAGTAGTGCCAAGTGTTAGCTTTTTGCAGATAAAGAAACTGAAACCCAGAGGTTTATTGAATTGCTTCAAGGTTAGCTAGCTAGCGAGGAATGGAATTAAAACTTGAACTCAGATCTTCTGATTCTCTAAGCTTATCTTTTCTTTCATACCTCAGATTACCATCTAATCAGATATCATTAAAACTTTTCATTGTATTTTTTGTTACCCTGGACACCCTTTTTATCACTCCTGGAAGAGGTTTCCCATCCTGTAGGGAATTGACTAATTTTCAATGGTTAGAAACTTATATGGAGGTAATCTTACTTCATTCTTCGTATAAATTCATTTGGCTTATATTAAAAATGTAAGAAAATTTAAATATATGTAAAAATAAGAAATACATAATACATGATTGAATGTATGATCATATTTCTCATATTTTTTTTCTGCAGTGGGCAATTGAACATCCTCAAAGGTAGCAGCTGCAGATCAATTACCCTTAAAAGCAAGACCAAACACTGTAGATACACAGCAGTAACCAAAAAAAGGGCTAATATTTTCTAAGAATAATTTAATAACTAACATTTGTTATATTTACTTCATATGAGATACATTACTATTTAATTATATTAATTTTAACAGCTATTGTATGTAGGTATACAGTTCACGTAAAAGCATGTAGGTATGAGTTTTTCAAAGAAGTAGAAAAGTCACAGGTTTAGTGTCATGAATACTAGACTGGGTTTGACTTTTTCATTAAAGTTTTCCAGGTCTCAGTTTCTTTATCAGTAAAATGACAGAGTTGGACTAGTTAACTTAAATGGTGGCCCTTTTATACCACACAAGTCTAACAGGTAAATTTGTTTTACCTGTTTAGCAAAAAGATTGAACAGAACAGCTGTTTATTTTTATTTCTTTAGTAATATGAAGAAAGAAGATGATTGGAAGACTAGCTCATAACCCTTGTTGTTCTAACTTTTTTTCTGTTAGATTTTACACCTAGAAAATTTAACTTCACTTACTGTACTTTGTGCAAATACTAGACATGTCTAGGTGTCAAAGTTTAAAAATCGGGTATGTTCTCATTAAGGAAGGCCTACACAGTAAGCCTGTAGTCTCAACCAGACCTGGATACTGGTTTAACAGCTCATTATACTTCTATGATGAATGGATCTCTTAGTGCGGTAGAGGTTAATGTTGAAATTTACTTGAGTTACAATTAGTTTATTTGACAAGCCTGTGTTTTTGGAGCTTGGTGAGGAAAGAAGTAGAATGGCTCAACTAGCACAGTGGATAGTTTTTTTGTTTTTACTTAAGGGAAACTGCTCAGGACAAGAGTGCTCCAACATGGAATAAGGAACCTTTGTCTCAGGAACTCATTTTTGGGTGTGCACAGTTTTAGTAGTTTACCGTAATTCTACATTTTAAAAAATTGACCTGTGCAGTTTGATAACCATATTGTCTACCTTAGTTTCAGTATTTTAAAGAAGTCTCCTAAAATCTCCACAAAGACACAAGGCTTCAGACTTATAAAAACCTAAGTATGATTAGAAATGTCTTAGCCCAGAGATGATTCTGAGAAAAGATAATAATTGCAGAATACTTATTTAAAGTAATTATGATTAAAAATGAATTAATTTTAAAATGTAATGCTCACATACCCTTTGCTCTAGCAGTTTAATGTAGACAAACAGCTATATCAGTGTTTTTTATTCCCCTAGTTGATTACATTTTGTTTCTTTATGCTAAAAGAAAATAACAAACTTCAGAAATTCCTAAAGGTATAATAAGAATGTGGGTTATTTTGAATTTCTTTTCCTAGAATTATTTTATAGTTCTCATGTGGGTCTGGCCAGCCATTTAATAGCACTGGCTTTAAGATGATAATGGACAGTTTTTACTATTTTCTCTCTAAAGCTTAGTGATCTAAAGCTTTGGATCTTTTGAGTATAGGTTAATGGAGATGTTCTTTTATAATACTTTGAATTGACATGAAATGGATTTATGGGGGAGAAAACATAAGCTGTGAACTTTGGTAGTAAACAAACATTTATCTATTTCAAAAGCTTTCCTTTTAGCAGAGCCGGTGTACATTACATATGACTGCCAGTGGTTTGAAGAGATCTGTTTCAAAAAGTTGTTGCATGTTTTTGATACAATTTGGGAAATTGTGTACTTCACAAAGACAGATTCATAAGAAAATTCATGAAAATACTGAATAAATAGGTGAAGTTTTTCTTAATTGCAATAAATATTCAGAATTTTTTTCTAAGGAAAATCACTTTTGTTTATGAGTAAAAGTACGCATTTTGAAAGACTTTTAGATTTATCCTTTTTATGTGAAGCTGCTGAACTGAAAGTGAGTGGGAGAAACCAAATCTAATAAACTTAAGAATTTTCTTTCTTTTGAGGGGTCAGAGGTGGGGGGAAGTTAATTATACCTGATATATTTTCTCTAGAGACTGTATGCTCCTATGCTAGATTGTAAGCTCTTTGAGGGCAGTCTGTCAGATTTCTCTTTTGTATGTTTCCCAGAGCCTAGCATAGTGCCTTGCACATAATAGGCCCCCAATAAATATTGATGATGAATGACAACATATTTGTAATGTGACCAGACCATGGGGACTGTTTGTAATTAATATTCTCCTCCTTTGTAAGTCCTGCTTTTTTCATTCTTGAGCTTCTGGTGACATTAAGTCTGACTTTCTTCCTCTTCCCTTTCAAGCTCAATTGGACTGTTCAGTAAAGGTAAATGCTGTTCTTGATGTAGTTACGATGACCTCTGTTGTCCCAGGCTTTAGATAAGAGCTAAATTATAGTGGCTAGTGGTAAGATTGATATCTAAATTGCTTTATTTACTAGAACACTGGAACATAGACCTGACTGTTAAATCTCAAGATGCATGTTGAAGTATAGCTCAGGAAGAAATGGGTTAAAAGATACTGCTGACTCTGAAAGCCCAGTGTATTTGCTGAGCCTCTACCAGCTTCTTGGGCATATCGGCTGGTTTGGCTTGCTGCTGCCGCACATCTAGACACATCTGCCACACATCATCAGACTGCACTGAGCCTGCTGAGCTGTGGAAATTCTACTCTTCCTCTCATTTCTCTCAGAAGACATGAGTTTCTCAAAGGGCGCATTTACCAGTGATTTCAGACAACCAAAGCAACAGAAATACTCCCTCAAAAGAATAGAAAAATCAATGAATTTAGAGGGTAAGTTTTTTTTTTTTTTTTTGTCTTTTTTCCGTGTCCGGCAACGGATCGCAACCCTCAGTGTTGCCCCCGTACCGGACCGGGGACCGGCGACGGGATCGCAAGCCTCGGTGCTGCTCCCGCGCCTCGCTCAGCCAGTGAGCTGGAGCCGGTCTGTATGTGGGATCCGAACCCTCGGACGGGAGCGCCGCCGCGCTTCCCAAGCGGCGCACTATCCAGTGCGCCACCGGGCCGGCCCAAAAAGTGATCATTTCAATAGATGCAGAAAAAGCATTTGATAAAATCCAATGCCTCTTCATATAAAAACACTCAACTGCTGTACTCAGTGTTGCCCCCGTACCGGACCGGGGACCGGCGACGGGATCGCAAGCCTCGGTGCTGCTCCCGCGCCTCGCTCAGCCAGTGAGCTGGAGCCGGTCTGTATGTGGGATCCGAACCCTCGGACGGGAGCGCCGCCGCGCTTCCCAAGCGGCGCACTATCCAGTGCGCCACCGGGCCGGCCCAGAGGGTAAGTTTTTTTAACCTAAGTTTATTCTATCAGGAATGATATAAGAGGTCAGCTAGCTTTTGCTTTAGTTTTTGTTTTCTCCCAACCTGTGGAACCCTATGCCAGAACTTTAGTCCTTAGATGTTTTTGCTTGCACTCCTTTATCCTTTTCACCTCTCCAGGTGAAGTGTTAATGCAAGAATTCCGGGTCCAGTAGACTTGCCTGATTAATGAGTTATCGCTGCCGAAAGAAAACATCACTTCAATAGGCATGCCTATATATCCTAATGATGCTCAAGGAACTTTAAAACATCTCCTTTTCCTGTGCATTGTTGATACACATCCTACTTATAAATCTCTTGAGAATAGTTGTTAATAGGCATCTGGGAGTTGAAAAGTAAAGGGGCTAAGGAGTATGTATTTGAGACAAAAGAGCCTCTGCTTCTTTCTTCTAAAGGCTACCATTTCTGTGCCCCTAAGCCCCACTTCCTTGCTTGTCAAGGGCTTAGAATGGTTGCAGCCTCCCTGGTAAACAAATGAGTACAAAGGCGGAGAAAGAATCTAATGGCTGTGGGTGGAGAGGAGGAGGGTTTGAGATGTACTGAGGGATCTGAAACAAAGTCATCTTAAACTTAGAGGGAATTGGATCCTATTTGAAGTTTTCCCAATGTTGTGTGGGTATCTCAGATTTAGTTGAGAAGTCTGGGGCTTGTCCCACTGCTGCAGCCTCTGCTGCTGCTTTAAGAATCCCTTAAATGCTCTTAATACTCTGTGTATGCAGAGATAACCAAGGACTGTTAACAGTCTAATTGGGAATCATACTTACTTTTGATTTAAAGTTTACAAATGCCCTTTTGTAAGGAGAGACAGATTGCTACCTGACTTTGCTCTCAGCTCAACATTTGAGAGCCCAGTGAAATACTCTATTGTTAAAATAACAATAAGTGCTATAATACATAACATCAAAATTTCAGTAGTTCAAGAAAACAAAAGTATTTCTTGCTCCTGTAAGGAACCGATATAGGTGTTAAGGCAGCTTTCCACATGGTGTGACCAAAGGACCCAGGTGCCTTCTGTCTTCTATCTTATGACTGCTACTCCAGGGTTCACAACCCTTCACTTCAAGCTGGCTGACGGGTTAGAGGGAAAGAGAAGGTTCACCTGCTTAATTTGCTAGGTCCAGTAGTATCACCACCAACAACTATTCTGTAGGTAAGAACGAATTGTACAGCCCTACATAGATGCAAGGGGTGTCTGGGAAGTACAGTAGTTGGGCAGTCACTTCTAAGAAACAACTAAGGGGTGGGAGGTATAAATCTTTCTTGCATAGCCAACCATTCTATCACTTTCTGCTTGTGCTCAACAACTTAACTTGACCAGCCCCTTGCTATATTCTGTCAGGGAATAACCAGCTGATTGTTGTGAACATTGTATGTTTTTTCTGTATCTTATCTATAAGTGAATGTATTAGATATTAAGGGTTAGGTTTCAAAGCACTTATCAAGCATGAGTGTTACCTGATAGATCTAATCTTTCTAGCCTTGTATTCTATCCAGAACTTTATTTATTTCAGTTCTGTAATGGTGTGCCCAATTTATATCTTATTTCTCTTCCCCACCCTGATGCTATTTATATACTTACTACAATTCAGATATGCAAAAGATCTCTCTGAATGCTGCTTAAAGCATTTCCCAAACTTTGATCCAGAGTTGTCCATTATATTTGGACTTGGAAGAGATACCTGGGAGTGAGACTCTGTTATTTGCAGCTAATTTTAAACATTTGAGGGCCAGTCAAAACTGCTGAGATCCCCGTAGCTTCAATATGAGGGCCTAAAATTCATTTTACTGAAAGGTTACCACCATGTAACACACACATCTCATTCACAGTTGCCTTCCTTGCTTACCCTCAAATTTGTCAAGCAGTTACTTGCTGTGGGACCTTTGCACTTCTTGTTTCCTCTTCCTGGAGCTTTATTTCTGTATTTTGCAGCATTGTTCTCTATATCTAATAGATATAGGTGGTTATTTTCTTGCTTTACTAGAAAATTTAACCACCTATGTTGCATCCTGCTAGTTCAGCTGCCATTATAAATAGTAGGAACATCTCTGTCTTACAAAAGCAAACATGTATTTCTTGCATCGTTGAGGGCTTATGGTTGGCTTAGGATATACTACACATGTTTCTTCATTCTAGAATCCAGGTTGGAAAAACAATTCCTTTTGAGACACCAAACAGCAGTAGAACTGATGGAAACTCTTGGAGTCTCTGAACGTGGGAAGCATCATTATGTTAATGGGTTTAATTGGCTCGAGCATGTCACATGGCAAAAGCCAACAATCAAAGGGTTAGGGATATAAAATCCATAGGGAAATAGTGTAGGGCACATGGCACTGGGTAATCCTCTTACAGGGAAGGAGGAGGGAATTTTTTAAAGTGTGATATAATTTATTACATTTTCCTAAGCAATGTAGTTTTGTTTAGATATGAATATAAGTGAAATAATGCCATAGGAATTTTTTGTGTGTCTTGCTGCTTTGGCTCAGCATTAAATTTCAGAGATTCATTTATGTTTTTTTTTTTTTAAAGACTACCGGTAAGGGGATCTCAACCCTTAGCTTGGTGTTGTCAGCACCATGCTCAGCCAGTGAGCTAACCGGCCATCCCTATATAGGATCCGAACCCGTGGCCTTGGTGTTATCAGCACCGCACTCTCCCGAGTGAGCCATGAGCCGGCCCCATTTATGTTTTTGTATGAAGCTGCAATTTGTTCAGTTTTATTGTTAGGCGTCAATCCATTATATAGTCATCCATAGCAATACATAGTAAGCATAATTTATTTATTCTGTTGATGTACATTTGCTGTGAATATTATACAGGTTAGCCTGATGTATGTGTTCAAATGTTTTTCTAGGAAAGAGATCTTCATTTTTTTGCATAGCACAGAAGAGACTTTTGAAAAATATCTTTAACATTATTAAACATTGAAAATATATCATGTTAAAATAATAAAGGACGTAATTTTTGTCATATTGTAAATATTTACATTTTGAAGTACAAACTCACAGTTTTTGTATAAAAATGTATCTAAGTGTATTTAGTGGAAATATAAATACCGTAATGATTTGATATTCACAACCATTCCTTTTCTAATGAACAAATTCTTCCTTAATAGTTAAAAATTTTATCATTCCTTTTTCTCCTTCAAATCATATTTACATTCTTCTTCTCCAATAAAATTTTATACTAATGGGTCATAGTACAGAGAGGAGTGCTATTTTCAAAAATCTTGTTGATAACTGTACCATACTTATTTGCAACAAAAGTAGGTACATAAATTAGAATTGATCATTTAAAATTTTTTGTGGACCCAGTGTTCTAAGTGTTTAAAAGTTATTCTGGAGTAAGTTATTTCTGAATTATCATTCATACACAATTGATCAAAGCAATAAGTATATTAGAAATTTTGATAAATAATTGCTAAATAATTGTAACTCTTGATGATATGGAATTAGAAATATGTGGGGGTGGATAATTTGTGGTGCTTTTACTAAGGGAATTGTTAGATTATCTCTTTGTCCCCAAGGTTTCATAACTTTTAGCAATACACCTGAGTAAGATTCTGTATTTGGTATGCCTGTCTTCTGTGAAGAGTGATTATGAAAAGGAAGAGGGCGGGGGGAGGCCTCAAGCCTGGATGCATTATCAGTCAGATTAATTTAGAAGAGTACATATGAGAGCAGAGCTGATTTCCATAAAGCAGCCTGTTCCCATGTACAAAGTTTCATTTCCTCCTAACTGAAGACCACTGCTGTAGCATATATAAATAAGATTGGAAATTTTTAACTCTTGGGGAATTCATATTACCATCTTTACTATGTATTGCCAAACTTTGCCATGATGGTTTTTCCATGGTGAGTTTTCTTTGTTTATACCTTGCCTACATTTGGATTTGATTGCTCATTTACGTTGTTTTTTTTTAAAGTGCCTGTTCAAGTTTTGCTCATTTTCTATTGTTGGTCTTATTGATTTGCAGGATTTCTTTACTCTCAATTTGAGTCCTTTGTTAATTACATGCCTATTGATAAATGAAAATTCTTTTTTTTTTTTTTTTTTGGCGACTGTCCAGTATGGGGATCCAAACCCACAATGCTCTAACCAAGTAAGCAACTGGCCAGCCAAAGTTCATAATATAATCAAACTTATCAGGTTTTTCTATTATTGGTTAGTGCTCTTTTAACTATCCTTCCAGCTTATGTGGTATTATGTAACAGAAAGGGGATCAGCTTTGAAGTCAGAAATATCTGGGTTCGGATTCTGGTACTGCTACTTTCTAGCCATGTGAGCTTTGGTAAGTTATATTTAGTATCATAACAGAGAGTAACTTGCCCAAGCATTGTGTTTGGGAGTGAGTTGTATGTGCCTGACATTATTATGGATGCATTGCATATATTTAACTCGTTTAATACAACAACCCTATGAGGTAGGTACTATTATCATTTTCATTTTAAAGAAGAGCATTCTGAGATAAAGATAGGTGAGTAACTTGATCAAGATCACCAGTGTAGTTAGTGGTAAAGCCAACCAACATTTCAAACCCTGACCTCTGCACCAGAGGCTGAACTCTTCTGCATTCAGGCTGTGCTGTTTTCTCAGAAACATGAGAATTATCATACCCTTCTTTCAGAAATGCTTTGAGAAATAAATATGTATGGGAAAAGACCTCCCAGCATTCTTGGTACATAGCAGGTTTTTATTATTTCTGTGAAATGTAGGGCATGTAGGGGAGTTGAGAAAACAACTGAACAGGACACAAACTTTTTTTTTTTTTTGGACACCAATTTTAAATGCACCAGAGGCTGAACTCTTCTGCATTCAGGCTGTGCTGTTTTCTCAGAAACATGAGAATTATCATACCCTTCTTTCAGAAATGCTTTGAGAAATAAATATGTATGGGAAAAGACCTCCCAGCATTCTTGGTACATAGCAGGTTTTTATTATTTCTGTGAAATGTAGGGCATGTAGGGGAGTTGAGAAAACAACTGAACAGGACACAAACTTTTTTTTTTTTTTAGGACACAAACTTTAAATTCTCTTGACAAAGACATGTTTTTTTCTTTTACAAATAATTACAGAGCAAGTTGTATAATTGTTTCACATTTTGCAAAACAATGTCTTGTTCCGGTGTCTGTAAATTAATGTGGGAGAGGGATGTTCTCTCAACAGCATACTTAGGTTTTTTGGTAAGAATGGAAAAAAAAAAAAAAAAAAATCCATCTCTTAGCTCAATTGTGTGGATTAATTTATTAACGATCCTGTAAAGAATGGAAAAATTTTACCCTCATTGTAACCATCTGGTGTAACAAGGGCCAGAGGAAAACAGGAAATAATAAAACTTTGACAGGAATTGGATGTGAAAGACAAAATGCACCAGACAGTGAAGGAGATGATTTTATTCTATTTCAATAGAGAGAACATTTACTTCTGCAGAAGAATATCTCAAGGAAGGAGGCTTAGGGTTTTATAGAAGCAGGTAAAAGAGTTATGAGAATGGGTGGACAGCAAGCCTTAACTGAGCCATGAGGAAGGGTAGATGGGGTTAGATCTTGGATATGACACAGGAGGTGGTCCCTTGATGTTAGCTGTTTCTCGGAACTTAAAAGGTGCAAGACTTTTTAACCATTGCTTTTTCCTTGGAGCACTGGGCTGAGAAAATATTTAGCATTGTCATTGGTATTAGGAGAGCTAAGAAAAATGCAGAATCCTCTAGTGTAACAGCAAGGCCATGGGTCAGTATCCAGGAAGGTAACAGTGGTCAATTTAATATATCATATACCTAATCAGGAGACTAAGCATTCCAAAGAGACGAGGAACCTAAGGAATAAGGAATCTATCTCAAATGATTTGTAACTTTTAACTTGAAGATTGGTAGTTCACTGACCACCAGCTCTTTACATTTGATTTTAAATCAAGAAATTCAATTAAGTTCTTTATGCAGAATCTTTTTTTTTTTCCTACCAAGTTCTAAATATTTTCCTTAAAAACTGCATTATATTGTTACTTCTCTCCATTGGTTATTTGTCTACTTAGCAATCCTTGATAATATTTACAGTAGTGAAATATTCCTGTAAGACTGTTAACAGGTTCTAAAGTTTTTCCCTTGTCTCCTCATCCCTTTTAATTAGAAATAGATTTCTGGTAAGTAATTTAGCAATAATTTCAGCTTTGAAAAAGTGGTGGATGGGAAGGAGACTAAATATATTGTTTAAAGACCTCTATCCTTTTAAAAAATTATTAAAGGATCACTAGAAGGTGCAAAAATAGCACAAAGAGGTCCCTTCTACCCTTCACCTAGTTTTCCCTCATGGAAACATCTTACATAACTATAGTTCAGTATCAAAACATGGAAATTGACATTGGTACAATCCGTAGGCTTTATTCAGGTTTCATCAGTTTTACATTACTCATCTGTGTGCGACTCAGCATCTTTAATGGACCAGACCTTGTGTTTATACTTTGGGGTGGGGTGTGGTAATACAGACAGTGCCCCAAAATGGTTTACATTTTGGGGGGAGATTTTTTGTTTTGTAGGAAAGTGGGGAGTTCTAATCCCTGCCTTTAAGATTTCTCCAGTTCTTTGAGAGTCAAGAAATAGGGGGATAACATGTCACTTGTCACATTGAATCACCTAGACAAAATTCTCCTGATGGGTGCAGTGGGTTAGGAAGTTTAAGTTTCTAGATGGCTGAGAATCCTTGCACTGAATGAAAACACTAAGGAACTTCATTTGCATAGGTAACTTGTGTACTTGGTTCAGGCTCAGGTAGCTGTTCGTGGTAGAATGCTATTGGCCATTGTGTGACCAATGAACTGGTAAATTGCTCATATTACAAGATAAACATAAAAGATGTCCACAGTTTGCTGCTACAGCAAATGATCTTATCCAACAAATGATGTTAGCTGTTTCTTTCCGTAAAATATTTTTGGGGCTTCGTTAAGTGCTAAGTTTTGAGGGATGTCAGCAAAGTTCTTATAAAGTGAGACCGGTGAGCTGCATTACCTAGTTGGGATTGCTAAACAAGCCCAGAGAGACTCATTCTTACAAATCTAAGTCCTGTGTTGGTCCTTTGCCTTCCAGCAAAGAAGACCCATTCTGTGAGAGGTAAAAGATCTCCAGGAGAACCTGTGAAAAATGTTGGATCTGTTTCAGTACTTCTGTGTTTTTTGTGACATATCACACACTTAATGTTGCATTTAGTATTTCACAAAGTAATACTTGGGCTATGGGGATATGCTCATTTAGTCTTCTTCCATAAGATTTTTTAAAAATGGGTGGTCATTTAGTAAATCATATTTTAAGACCCCTTGTTTAAACACTAATAGGAATTGAGAAATTAAGAACCTAATAAAAATTCATAATAACAACTACAATTTCCTGGCTACCTATTATGTTGTAGGTGATTTACAAACAACACGATCCATCATAAAATTCTTGAGATTCGCTCATTATTCAGCAAACGTTTATTGTGCTGCCATTTGCTAGATACCATTCTAGTTTCCAGAAACAGCAGTGACCAAAGCAGAAAAAAATTTCCTACTTTCATGGAACTTACAGTCTAGTGGGGAAAATCTCCAAGAAACACCTGAGAAAGTAGATGTTTTATGTCATGATGTTACAAGTACTATGGAGAAAAATAATCAGAGATGGGGATAAGGACTATTGGGGTGTTAATTTAAATAAGGTAGTCAGGGAAGGCTTCTTTCACAAGGTGATACCTGAAGGAGATGAGAGATGGAGTTGTGTGGATATTGGATGGAAGGGAAATCTTGGCCAAGGCAATAGCAAGAGCCAGACTCAGGCGAGAAAATTCTTGGAGCATTCAAGAGACAGGACAGAGGTGTGATACAGATGTATGATACAGAGGTGTGAAGAACAGACTCAGGAGATGTAGCTCCTGGTCAGCCTGTAAGGAGTTCTGAACACAGGTCTGACTGACTCCAAAGGATGACATATACTAGTTACTGCTCACCTATTATGTGTCATTATCCAGCCTCTTCCTCTAAATATTTGATGGCCACTTAACATATTTTCAGGTAGCTCTGGCTAGAAAGCATATAAAAAAGGAACTTGTCAATACAAGAAAGACACTCAGGCCCGATACGCTTTATAAAGATTAATAGGAGTAAGAGGCAGATTGTCCAGTGCATCGCTTTTTTGATTGATTAAATGATTAGTGAAATAGCATAGGAGAATCATTTTATCTATAAATGAAGTATTTTTCATTCAACCTAGTTCATAAAATCACTAGGGAGGGAATAATTTTCAGCAATGCAGTTTTCCTAGTTTCTTGATTTTAAAATTTGTTTCCTTACAATATAAAATGGTAGTATCAAAGAGCTTTTGTTATGGCACATGCCCTATTCCTTGAGCCCTTGTATTTCATTTTACCTTCATGAAGTAGAAATTCTTCACACTGGCCAGATATGTTATTGTGTAAAAGGCTGGAAAAAACAGTGCAATCACTGTGGTGGTATTTTGCTCAAAATGCTCATCTCTTGCTGATAACTGGTACTTTGGCGCCCTCTGCTGATATAAGTGGTGAAAACAAACAATAGTTCTCTCTATATACTCTCTTGCCATCTAATATGTACAATTTACAACACTGAAAAGCATAAAGAAAAATTACGTACAAGAATGGGCACTTGTCAGTTTGTTTAGTCTTGCCTCACGTAAAAATTGCTAAAAGCTTTGAGATTGTTAAAGAGAAAGCAATGTCTAACCCTATAAGCTGAGATCTTTAAGAATAAGACTAACAAATCAGTCTTATTGCTATTGTGTACACATTGACAATAAATCCCCTATCACTGAAATAAAGCAAGTAAATTTAAAAGAGTCATTGAAAGTCAGATTAAAAACAAAATAATCCACCGACAGTAAGAAAGAATAGCATTTTTCTGGGGAATCTGTACTACAAACTGATTGACAACAGTGAATGGTATGGCCTGGCAGTGTATAGTTTTCCATCATTTTTACTTTCATCCTTTCCTTGTCTGTATGTTTTAGTTATGTCTCTTTACCTGGAATTTTAAAATCCAATCTGATAAACTCTGTTTTTTAATTGGTGTTTATAGGGATTATCAATGTATTTGGGCTTGTTTCTCCCTTCTCACTTTACACTTTATGTATGATGTATGTCTATGTTTTTTTTTCTTGTTTATTTTGAATTAATTGAACATTTTTGTTTTTTATTTTTCTTTTCTTTTAATTTATTTTATTTTATTATATTTCTTTTATTTTATTTTTATTCTAATTGGCTCTCATTCTGCATGTTCTCTGTGGCTGCTTATAAGGTCTTTTCTTTCCTTTTTGATGTGAGTTGTATTTTCTGTGTTCATGGATTCCTTTCTTTCGTGCATTCTGGAAAATTCTCACTAATTATCTCTTCAAATGCTGCCTCTCTTCTTTCTTTTCTCTCCTTATAGGATTCTAATTAGATGTATGTTACACCTCACTTTATCTTTCATGACTTTCACTTTTATTTCATATTTTGTTCTTTTTGTCTTCTCTTGTTTCATTTTGTGTATTTTCTTCAGATCTGTATCAGGCCACTACTTCTCTTTCTAGCTATGTCTAATCTATTTAACCCACCTGTGGAATTATTATTTTTATTAAAATTCTGCTTTGTTCTTTTAAAATTTCCATGACACGTTTTTGAGTTTCTTGGTTGTTGCTCATTTATTTAATTCTATCTTTTATTTTTGTATATTTTGTACATTGTCATTTTTAATTTTGTATCTGAGAATTCTGACCTCTGATCTTTTTTTCTCCTGCTGACTCTCACTTACAGTAGTTTATTTCTTGCATATTGATGATTTTTTTTAAAAATTGTGAGCACATTTCTGGTAGAATTTACTCTAAAAATACTGAGTACCTAAATTGGTGAATTTCCTTCGAGGATTTTGCATTTGCTTCTACCTAGGCCCAGTTGGTTGTTCCGACCTGGAAACTTATTAGACGTTTTTAAGGGCCTGGGGTTAACATGGGAGTTCCAGGTCTCTCCCCTCCCCCCCCCAACTTTTCTATGAGCCCCTTTGACTGAGAATATTTGTCTTAATTATCAAGGAGAAATATGGTTATAGACACATGGAATATGTCTAGAAATCAGGAGACTGAGGTGCCTCCAAGTGCTTGTGGTAAAAGTCAACAAAAGAATATAGAAATGCCACACAGGTAGGACCAGCTTGGGACAATAAGGCATGAAGCACTGGGTCACCCCACTGATTAAAGAACCCCGACCAGTTGAGGTACAAATGGGTAGTGGAGGAAGGAAATTGTAAATTCTAATTAAATCTTCATGACTAGTTGCAGAAATAAGTATTGTAGTAGGTACCAATGTATTTTTTTTCCCTGCATGATTAGGTATGTATTTACCTAATTTCCCTTTTCTAATTGTTGCTTTTGGTTAATTTTACTCTTTTAGTTCATAACATACACAATATTAAAGTGGGAGTATAAGTAAGTTGGAGGATAAATGATGGATGCAATCACTGATGTGACTTCCAGGCTCTTTTTTCAGGGACAGAGTGAGCATATTTTTGTTTGTATGAGGGAGAGTCTCATGTTAGGGAAAAAAAATTTTTTTTAAATGTAAATAATATGTTTGGATGTTGTGTTGTCAAAGGATGAACTGCCAAGGAAACTATGGATTGGCTATGCCAGCACCCATTCTTACAACTTTCTAGTGTGCAGAGACTACAGAAGTAAAATTACATTTTGCAGACAGTTGTAGCTAGTGTTCACTGCACCTAGTGATTTCGGTTCTATGAAACAAAATCACTCATGTGAGAATGATTCAGAACTGAGTCACAGAGAAGAGAGGCAAAGTGTAGGGCACTCATTTAGCAGACTGAAATTATGTCAGCAAATTAAGATATAGTGCATTCTGACCATGGCAGAGACAGAAACCTCATTTTCTGCCCAGTTTCATGGTGCTATTTGGGAAATTGTTTCTGCAAATTTGGCCTAAAGACCATTTTTTCAGCTCTTCTGCCAGTTCTTTGAACTATCTAGATAACCTTTTATAATCATTTTCTGCCTAAACTACAGAGGACTATATTGATTGAGGGATTGAGATTGAGAAAAATGAGACTCCTTTCATATTCTTGAGAACCTTGTATTACAAGTAACCTCATTTAGAAGTTCATGAGTACCTGGCTGTGACCAGAAATAAAGGAAGTGGTAGCCTCCATGCAACCTGGAAGAGAAGTCAAACAGTCGATCCTGCATGGGCGACATATGGTTCCATGCCATCCCCTGAAAACTGTCAAAGAGGAGGGAAAATTTATCATCTGAATACACACATATAATACACACCTGTGCATTTGAAATATATGTTATGCTATCGTTTACACTGACAAAATGTACATTTAAAATTTAAATATTATAAATGTGATATATTTATAAAAATGGTATTTTTACATTTGCTATTTTCCAACCTGCATTTCATTTACTATATAATGAAAATTTTACTGTGTCATTAAGTATTGTTCTGCAACATCGATTTATATAGATTACCAAGATGATCTAAATCAATCTATTATTTGACATTTAGGAATTTTGAAATCTAATATTAAAAACGTTTAAATGAATATCCTAGTCTATAGCATTTGCATATGATTACGTATTTATAATTATTTCCCTAGAATAAATCCCTAGACAGGGACTTGCTTGATTAGGAGATTAAAAATATTTTAGATTTTGTTGATATTACATATTACCAAGATGCCTTCCAGAGAGATTGTGGCAATTTTTAAGTCACCTGACGATTTATGGGGGTTCCCATTTCTTTGCACACTTGCCAACACTAGATTTTATTATTTTTTTAAAATTGCCAATTTATTGGTGAAAAATTCACCTAATTAAAAACTTTGTGTTTGATTATTGTGAGATTGAAATAATTTAATTATTTATTAATTAATTTAATTCTTTTATATTTATGTTTCTTTGGTGAATTGCTTCATCATATCTTCTGCTAATGTCATCTTGTGATTTAAGATTTTTTAAAAGTTAAAAAAAATTAAATTGTTCCTTTATCCATCATATAGTGGAAAATATGGTCTTTTGCACATACTTCTTGTGTATTAATCATTCTTAGTCTCAGTTTTCTTATTTTTACGATGATACCCACTACACAATGTTATTGTGAAGATTAAGTGAGATAATATATTTACATTTTCTATCAGAGTGTCTCTTACATAACAGCTGTCCAACTAATGTTTCCTTTTGTCCCTTTATACTTTGCTTTCCTATACCCCATGACTGTAGCTAAACGCTTGGGGAACTGCAGTAAGTTACCACTCACATTTGGCCTGTGGAGTTGGGAGCTATTGAGACAAAAAAAGTGAGAAAAAAAAAAAAAAAAAAACTAACAAGGAATTTAGAGAAAGTCACTACCAAGAGTTTAGAACAATCAAATCAGGTTTTAACCCTAGCACCCCATTTCTTTAGCTATTGATATCCTAGATGTTTTCCTCTTCCTGAGAACCCACTTTATGTGCCTTCCGTCATAGAGAACTCCATACATGGCAGTGCATTAATACTGAGATGTTTACCTACCACTTTGTCTACAGAATTATAAATTTTAGGATTAGAAAGAACCCCCATAGTCATTCTGCTTACTTTTTGGCAGGTAAGGGTATTATTAGCATTGTTTACAGATGAAGCAATTGCAGTCAGAGGTTAAATATCCCTTGACTCTGGGGCCTTTGTTCAGTCAATGTATCAGCAAGTCACAGGTCACCTAAGATAGACACAGGGAATGTGGCAATTGCACCACATAGTGGGACTGGATAATACCCTCAGTTACTTACTTTCAGCATATTAAAATATTTCTGTTTACCTAGTTAAATGGATTTATGAGTTGCCTTCTATATTTTACATTTAACTAATCATTTGTTTTTATCAGGATTGGCTGAGTTATGCTGCCAATATAAACAATCTCCAAATTTCAATGGCTTAATAACAATACATGTCTATTTTTTACTCATGATACATATCTAAGAGCGTAGTAGGGCCTCTGATCTTTGTCATCAGAGGCCTGACTTAGGCAGCTGGAGACTCAATCTCAGCACAAAAGTCCAGGACTTCTGAAGTTGGAAAATAAGGTGGGGGAGATGCGGAGGGGATATGGTGCAGGCAATGCGAGTCTTTCAGACCATCTTTGAGTAGAAGGATTATTTGTAATCTATACAATAATAAAAGTACAGAATTATCAGCTATCTTTCACTTATGAAACCCCCATAACTGTATATTCTCTTTTTTCTTTACTATCATTGCCATCAGGAGAGGCTGTTCCTTCTGGTGGCACTTTATTAAAAAGCCAGTTATTTACCTTCACTAACTTGGCTTATCACTACCCAGAATTAGTTTAAAAGTACTGTGCATCAGAAGGGACATCTTTTCAATACTGCAGCAAGAATAGGTCCATATAGAAATGAGTACACCAAGAGCCAGGTAGCCAGGGTAACTTAGGAAGCCACAGTAATAGAAAAAGCAAGAAAGGGAAAGTTGGTGTAACACTGGAGTTTAGTGTCCATCAACAGAAGATTAAGCAGACTATAGGAATTTATGCAAGAGTACTGTGGATAAACACACAGCAGCAGAAGCAGAAAATAAAGGAACTGTAAATAAAAAATGATTGCTAATAAATGAGTGGATATGTCACACACACACACACACACACACACACACACACTTCAGCCGCTTACAAGAACTCTCCGAAATTAAGTGCTATTTCAAGAGAACTGAAACCCAGTATCCATTGGCTAGTAAGTTATGGGGCTAATATGCCAATCCAGGTCAGTTTAATTCTACAGCCCATGTTTTTTCTCTTTTTCAATGAGAGGTATTATTTCATCTAGGCCACTTCTTAGCCAAAGAACATTTATCAACATCGTGTATCATGAGGGAGTTGTCAAGAATAAGCCCATTAGGAATAATGACAAGGGAAAAAAAGTCTATACATGTTCAGTACAGATGCAATATTTTCCCCAGAATTCTTGGTCTGAGGTTGGTTGAATCCATGAATGTGGAATCCGCAGGTACAAAGGACCCATTGTACTTTATAGTTTTATAATTAGATTGTTCATTATATTCCATTAAATGTGTTCACATTATTCTCAAGCAAATAACATTTTTGTTGCCAAGGAATACTTATTTCAAGCAGGTTCTCACCAGTCTCTTGAATGCTGGATTAGTTATTGCTAGGCACTGGGAAGAAGAGCAGTTGTACAAGAAAACTAGCGTTAACTATTTACTAAACGTGCAGTCAACCTACAGCATTTCTGGTTGATTTCCACTAGATGGTACTATTGAGCTCAAGATTCAACCTGCTGTATTTTTTAATGCAGGAATTCAACTAATTATAGAAGACCTTTATATTTTGTTACTTTTCCCCTCTAGTTTAATATTTAAAATAGTATCCAGATTATTTTTATTCAGATTCAGATTACAAGTTTTGATTATTTTACTGACATGATTATTTTACTTACTTCCGGAAATTTGAAAACACTGTTAACTTCTTAAAGAGCTGGTATGGTTTCTGATATTATGTATTATAATTCGTAGAAGTGACCTTTTATTATAAAACACAGTTTTTGATAATTTTTGTATGTGTTTTAATATCTGATTATAGCTATTTTTCTTTTCAGGCAAATTATAGATTTCATTTCAGGCTATTGAAAGAGTAGGAGAAAATGACACGAAGCTAAATTTTTTTTCAAATGTTTTATCAGGTAAAATAACCTCTTGAGTGGGTATAAAAATAAATTACCTTTGAGTACACATTTTCACTTCAATTTCAATTATAAATAAAAACAAAAGTTGTAAAAAATAACTCATCATCAATTAGTGAATGATGAGTACAATACATAACTAATTACACTGATTCTGTGAGTATGTTATTGCAGAATAATAATGAACCAAACAACTCAGTCTGTTTTCCTTAGCTATATTCCTAACTAGATGCACAGCTGGAAGAGATCCTGGGAATTGTCTAATGCATCTCTGTCACTGTGCTAATGAAGAAACTGAGGACCTGGCCCACATTTTAAACTGTACTTGAAAAAGGAAGCAAAGGTCAGTTCTCTTGACTCTCTGGAATACTCTCTTACTGGTCTGCAGGTCTTTACCAAGCACTTGCTTACAGAGAGTGTCCAAAAGTAGGACCAGATCATCGTCACAGAATCAGAGTCTTCAGAAAGTATCTGTGGACAATCCCTATTAACCTTACTAAAAGTTGTGCAGTTAAAAAGTGGCATGAAGTGGTATTGACCCTGGAAGATTAAAAAAATTCCATGTCCCTTGAATAGGATTGTACAGTGAAAAGAGCAGCACAGAATTACACATTGTGCTTCTTTCCATTACACCCCATTACCCTTCTATTCCTGAGGATTTATACTAAAATTATATTACAGATTGCAGACACTGCTAGATTTTAAAACTGTTAACTGTGAACGCTTATATACTTGAATTTTCCACTTTCCATTCCTCTTATATTCCAGCAGATGTCAGTCATTCTCTTTCAATAATCTACATTTGTTCTTACCTGCCTGTAACCAGATGAAGAGAAATCACCTTTAGTTATGTCAAGTGACATGTTTGTTGAACTGTAACAATAATAATGCTCCCTATTAACCTACCAGAGACTTGTGGCATTTTGCACTTAAGCTGTGATGAATTTTTATTTTCTCATTTAATTTTTCTAAAAATTCTCCATCTCAGTTTCTAAAATATGTAAGAGAAATAAATGAGAAAACAGGGAAGAAAAGCAGGGAATCTAAATTTGCATTTGTGGTAAAATATATTGTACTTGCATGTGAGAAGACAAATCACTGCTTGATGTCAACGCAAGGTTATGATTTCATTTTATAGTTTAGAATAAAAACAGTAATGTGGTTTGTGGTATATATTTGTGCAGATGTGTGTGAAACAATGTGCTTTTTAATCATTCCTGCTACAATAGCAAACAGTCATTACAGTATATCTAGCCATTGATCCTAGCATAGGGCTTGTTAGCTAAGGGCAGAATTTATAGAACCAGAGTAAAACAAGCTTAATTTATATGAGGTAAGTTTTGTTCAGTTTCTAAGAGTGAGGAAGTGCCTCTTTAAAAGAAAATATAGAAAATGGAAAAGTCAATTTATCCTTAGATGTTGCTCAAACTATCTTTGTGTTTTAAATCTAGTTTCTCCTTTTAAAAGGGATTAGCAGTTTATCTTCAAAGAGCATGTTCATTAAAAGGGAGCAATATTGCCAGTCTTTCTTTCTCAGCAAATCCTAAATTTACTGTGGGAAAACTGATAATCTCTGTGCAAGCCTGTTTTGTGATTCTTGTACTTTAAATTAGTTTATTGAAACAGTTTGGATGAATGCTATATTTCAATATAGGAATTTATGCTCATATCCAGTGGCTTTTCCTGATGGAGACATGCTGAGGAAGAATGCTTCTCAGGGGACCTCACCTTAACCTGCTTCTGCCCTTTCATAGATCCCTGGTGTCTATAAACCATTTGCAACCAGACAGAATAAGAATTTCCTAGTTTCTCTTCATTTTATTTATTGAGGATATTTTGTCTCCTAATATAATTTACACAGCTTTTAAATACAAAAGGCAGTTTTAGTTATTCATCAGGAAACATACAGAAATAATGAGTATCAAAAAGATGCCAAACTAGGGAAAAATTAGGAACAGAAGAAACAGAGTTCCATGTCAAACAACTGTTTAATAACTTTAGGAAAAATAGTGCAGTTTATAGTTGAGAAGGAAAATATGCTGTTATTAAATTTTGAAAATCTTATATGCAAAGAGTTTTATAACATAACAGTAGTATCTAGAATAGATTTTAAAACATTTTTATACTAGACCTCTTCCTCAAGGACTATTGTAATTAGTTGCATTATCAATTCATACATAAGAATTTACAAGGTAAAGGAAGAGAGCACTGCTCTTGTCTTTCATTTTTCACACATTATCCACTTTAGAAGTGACTGAGCACTCAGGTAGCTAAGTGACCAAGTACTCAGGTATCCAACTTTTAGGGCATGTGGGAAAGTGAGAAGATGATAAGATAAAGAAAAAGGTAAGAGAAAGATTATATGAATAGTAATGGTGGTTCAGGGACATGATAAAAATTGCAAGATAAAGCAGAGAAGGGAGCTGTATGTGTTCCCTGGGTGGAGGTTGTACTAATGAGCTGCTAGCATTTGAGAAACAGTGATTGATGAGCCTCTCTGGCAATTGCTATTCAGCAATATTCCCATGAGAAGTCACAACAGTTATCACAGTATCGATGCACAGTAAAATAAACACACTGCTTTTTGCATGAACTTGAATATTCAATGTTAGAGATGAGTACAGTGGTGGTAAATAAATTCTCTTTGTCCAATTTTCCCACATCCCTATTTTTAAAGAGTTGTCAGGTATTTAATCATTGTCATAGTTTTATATGACTTTAGGTCCCAATAGTTTATTATTTTCAGTAATGTTTTTGAAATACAATAATTTAGAGATCTCTTGACTCTTGGATTTACATTACAAATTCTAGTGATATGAAAGTTTTGTTCAAATTAGTCTTCACCATGAAATATGGGCTTTTAGTATATTGTATAAAAATTTGAAATTGAAACACTGCCATGATCTTTGTTTGAAGAATTTAAACTAGTTTTTAAATATTAATAAGGTTTTTTCCTCCAAATGTTTTGCAGATATAGTTTGTATTTCTGAGGTGTGAGACTGTAGGAGATTTGCTTAAGACAAGAATGGTGATCAGAACTAAGGTCTCTTCTAGGTTCCACATTTTAAAAAATTCCCTCTGCCGCCTGTCAAGAGCTGAACTGAGCTGGTGAGAGCTGAGCTACCAGTTGCTGGAGTGGTCAATTAAGACAACATACCACAATGAAAGTAACTGTCAAGCCTTTAATGACTTTGTGAGTATAAGCAAGAGGGAAAAGCTCCAACTCCCTTAATGTTCCATTTTTTCCCACAGGACAGCACTGGATGAGGGTCAGATATGTTAGTGCACATGGGACAAATTGTTTCACCACCACGGGATCCTCAAATGGGCTCCTGTCATTTTGGACCCAGGGGTGGGGCTGGTGGGTCAGCTAGTGTGGGAAGGACTAGGTGTGGAAAAGTACGAATTTTGAGTCAGAGTGCAAAAAAGTGTCTTCATGTTTCTTCCTCAGTCAGGAGGCCTCCACAGAGGTGCCAGAGGAAGGCGTCAGTGGAAGATCCTGGACGAAGAGACCTCTGAATGGAGGTGCCCTGGGCGGGGGTGCAGGATGGAGGTGTAGGGCTAGAAATACAGACATGTATAAGAGCATGGCTGGCCAGGGGGACTCAAGTCCTTGACTGTAGTTCCCTCCAGAGACTGCAGTGCACTGGCTCTCCATCAAGCCTGGGGTGGGGAGTCAGCTTTCCCTTGTGAGGCCTGCTAGGTAGTCTTTGTAACTACCTATGGGGGCTTCAAAGATCATACATAGGTTTTTGGCTAGGAGTTGAACTAGGATCTCCTCACCACCATCCTATTTCAGGCCTACATCGCCTCATTTGGGGATTATTGCAATTGACTTTATCCATGCTTTCTATCTGCCTGAAGATTTTTTTTTTTTGCTAACATGATCCATCATACCCTCAATTGCCAGATTGCTTGCTTTTGAACCACTACTCTTTTGTTTTTAATAATTTTATTAATTATTTATTTTTTATTGAAATATAATTGATTATACATATTTATGGTTTATAGAGTTGACTATCAGTATTTGTGTACAGTATGTGATGATTAAATCAATATTATTAGCATGTTCATCATTACAAATTGTAATTATTCCTTGTGTCCCTTACCCAATTACTCCCTAACCCCATTCCCCCTCCCCCTTTCCCACCTTAACTACCACATGTCCTCACTCATAAGTAGGAGCAAAGAATGAAAGAGAGAGAGAGAGACAGACAGAGAGAGAGAGAGAGAGAGACACCACAATAAACATTGACCTTCAGGAGAGAACAGATCTTTTCTGATAGAAACTGTGCAAGAAAAACAGTGCTCTTTCTTGATAATGGATCATTTATTTACACAAAACCTGACAAAGTTTATTTAATCAAATTTCATTTCTTCAACTGCATGTGCTTAGATGATGTTTTAAAAAATCTGTCATTCAAATATTTTTGGCCTCACTTTTGACAGTTTATAAATGCAATTTCTTTCATTGCTAAACAGAACAAAGAATGATAAGCTCCAGTGAAGTCATCAAAAACAAAGACCATCACCAGGCTACATTAAACAACACTTCAAGCTTAAAACCAAATAACATCACTCCCAAGCCCCTATTTCTGCCAAATACTCATAAAATCACAGATAGATGATGCTAATCAGCTTTGCTTATATCTCAAAAATCAGAAGATGCTCTTGAAAAAAAAAACTAAAAGCTTATTTCACTTAACATAATTTTCTCCAGTCTCATCCATGCTGCTGCAAATGGCAGAATTTCATTCCTTTTTATGGCTGAGTAGTATTCCATTGTATATATATACCACATTTTCCTACCCCATCATTCCTCTGCTTTGGAATCTAGTATATATTATTGTTATGTTAAATCCAAACCACTTAGGCCTTTGTCTGACTGGCTTCAATTTATTCATCTAATTCCATATTTTATTACTTCCCAGAAAGTCTCCTCTGATTCTCTTTGGCCTAAGATGTTCTGTATGTTTTTTATGTGACTGTTTCTTCTTAGCTATAGTCTTTCTATCATGCTTGGAACATCTTTGCCTGCCAATTCCACCAATCAATGCACTCTATTTCTTTTACAACTCAGCCAAAGACATCTTTTCCATGAAGTCATCACCTTGCTCTTCCCACTGATTCTTTTTGTTGTTGTAATTGCTGTTTCATAAATTCTTCAGCCCCTATTTGCATCATTTTACCACACTACTAAAATATGAACACTTGTTTAACAAACAGCTTTGAATTGTTCTATAGTTGATTTTTTTTTTAAAAAGTTAAATTATGTTTTCACCTAAATTTCAGATACTATATCCCCCTCTTAGTTAGGTGTTATACTTGTGTGTCTCCTAAGTGGCAAGCAAAATGCTCAGTATTTCCATTTATGTCATCTAATTTAATTTTCACAAATGATTGCAAGTCATGTCATTTTTATCATGATTTTGACAACATAAAACTGCATCTCAGAAAGTTTGGGTAATTTGTTACTCATAAAAGACTGGTAAATTGACAGTTGTGAGATCTTTCTTGCTCCAATGTCCATACTTTTTTCTTCTACAAGATGCTGCCATTATAATAGAAACACAATAGTGACGGAATAAATGAATGAGATGTAATGCTAATTTGTGTTTATATATTTTCTGCCTTAAGAAAAGTGTATCTATTCAGTGTCATTGATAAAGTTATTCTGAGGTTTTATTATTTAAAAAATTGACACTTAATGGAGGTGTTATTAACATTAAAGTCAATGAATCACAGAGGCACAAGACTTTGCATTTGGAATCAAAAGTCTTGAGATTTCATCCAAACTGTGCCCTTTTGGTTTGACACTGGTTAAGTTGCCACAGGCTTTGGGCCTTGGTTTTCTCGTTTGTCAGATGAGAAGATTAATCACTAATATCTGATGTTTATTGCATGGATGAAATTTTATACTATTTTTTGGATTACTGCACTCTGAATTTGTCTTATAAAAATGTACACAATCCTCTTTTCCTAATATAACCTCTACATATCAACATTCCAACAAGTTGTCATTCTTCTGTTAGACATTTTTCTGTTTCCCATCATCTAATTAAAGTGCCACATCTTGGCCCCTGAATTTCTCTTAAAGGGTGCCATTAAAGTATATATTTATTTAAATATTTAACCTAAGCATTCTTATTTGTTTATCAATCATTCTTAAAATCATAGCTGTCATAATTTGTGGAGTCAAATAAGCAGGTATGTGGAGCTTGCCATCTCTTCATGTCTGAATTTTTAAAAAATATATCATTGCCATTGTTATTTAAAATGAGTTATATGTTATATTCATAGCAGATACAATACAAAAATATTCAAGGTCATACATTCAGTAGAAGTAGATATAAGAACAGAATGATAGCCCCCTTTCCCTAGTCCAACAAGAGGAGAAAAAGAAATGGAAATTTACTAATTATGTTACTATGTGAGTAATATCATTCCGTACTTGAACCTGACCTGTGCATGAACTTCAATGTATGCACTAGTGGAAAACCAAAGCAAAATTAGTAAATTTATGTTAGTGTATTTCTCACTATATGTTCAGTACATGTTTTAAAACATTGTTTTTTCCCATTACTGTTTTTCAGTCTTGAGAAAAGGGAAATGATGCAGGATGAGATGGTGAGAAAAGAAAGGAAACAATAGTAATGAGTCACAGTGTGACTGTTTCAGATTCCCATGTTCAGCAAAAATGCTTGTAAAGGGAGATGAGAGAAAAAAATCCAAGTTGTTTTTAGAAGTGTTATAGTAGCCAAGAAGAAAGTTCAGATTTTAAAAAGCAAAATGAATATCCACGTCATTACATACTGCCCCATTTCCTTGAATTATGGCCGTGTGAAATTGATTTCTGTGTAGATTGGATTCACTGGCTATTTCCTTTTCTACAAGGTCCCACAGTTCCTTTTCCTTTCCTTAAAGAGCAAAAGTACTGTTCAGATGTATTATAAATCGTGATGTCCATCTTTACAATAGGAACCAATCTGATATGGCATTTGCTTTGCTGAACAGAGGTGGGTTTTTAAGACCTCCCCACTTTCTTTTTTGACTTGCACATTTCTGATAAGAGAAGCAGCCGCTGCTTTAAAACAATGTAGCCCAAGTTTACACTGGCAAGTGGCTTTTCCTTATTGGTGTGGAAACACAGCTGCACCCTCTGTTTACCAAGGCTCTCCACCATGGAATCTCTGAAATTGCAATCTGGCTAACAAGTATTTCTACTGATGATAAAGTGAAAACTTCCCTGTACTATAAAATGAAAACAGGCTTTCTTCTTGGGAACGTGGACCTTGACAAATAGATTTATTTGTTCTGTTGCTAACCTTCTCTCCTTTCTGCATATGGATCTCATTAGAAAAAAGCATAGTATTGGAGACATTGACTTTCTAATAAATATGGTAACTGTCATCCTAAAAAGTAGTGTTCTTAAAAATTTCATGTTAGTCATATTTTAGTGATTACAAAGATTTATAAGCAAGGCTGCCTATCTACACTGGTTAAATCTACCGTCAAGAAGGATACAGATCTACCCAGCCAATCTCCTTTAATATGTCACTGCTTTCTTAGTAATCTCCTTAATTCTTTTTAGGAAAAGAGAGAAATGATTCAACTTTAACTGTAAGTATATTATTGCTTGCAAGCCTGCTCCTAGCATTAGCAGGGTCTGGGGCAAGAGTACAAATGTAGGACCCCATAATATTTGGCTAACTATGTAGGATTATAAATCAAGCTAACAGCTAGTTAAGTAAAATATGTCCTATTTTTCTACCTTAACAAATTTTGCTTCATGGCTTGGCAGGTTTGAATTTAAAATTCTTGGACCATTCCACATTCTGAGCTGGAAAGTGATGGCAGGGGTTGGAGGTTGGAACTGGCCTCTGGCTTATGACTTGCCATTTTCCCTTCCCACCCTTAGCTCTGTTCCCCACCATGAGAGGCCTCACATGCACAGGTGTAGACACTTCAGTGCAGATGCATTTCTAAGCTTCATCCATACCTCCCTCATCCAACAAACAGCTGCCCCTTGACCACACCTAGGACTTAGGAGTGTAGACATCAATATCACATTCACGCTTGTGGGGAAGAAGTCCAAACAAATCCTGGAAACAGGCTTGGGGCCATAAAGGCAGGGGCTTGTGGGAGTGACGTATCTGGAGGATAGTCTTGAAGGGTTAGTATAGGCTTGGTGGGGGGAATGGATGAGGTCCCCTTGGTCACATGTACCCTTCAGTTGTGAAGGCACATCCAGAGAAACACATGATCCAGGACAGAGTACCAGTTATTCAAATCATTGTTGCACAGATTTTATAAAAATCTGTGTTGAGAATAGTTGGGAATATACAATAACAAAGCAACAACCATAAAGTAAGTGTACTACTTAAATTTACATTTAATTTGGGGATATAAATGGGATAGATATAATAACTAGCTACATGAATGATGTTATTTAGGAGCCAGATATCCTGTCTCTAATATCAATCCCATCTTTGTAACATTTCCAGCTTTCCAATAAATTACTGTTTTTGAGACTCTGGTATATAAAGAGAATCTTCTTAGATATTGCTTCTATATCCTTAATAGCAATTCAGTCATTTGTTCAGCATGTAATTATTGAGCATGAATAGTGCCAGACATTGTGCTGGGGGCTGGGCAATCTACATATGACTACTTACTATAGAGATAAAGTATAGATCCCATCCTAAAGATGCTCAATATTTAAAGAGACAATTACGATGGCATATGTAAGTGTTAATAAAGAAATGTTTAAGAGACTTCAGAATTTGAAGAGATTTAACCAATTCCTGGAGGCAGGATAATGCAATGGTTAAATGGATGGACTTTGGATTTAAATATCCCTTTGTTTAATTCCCAGTTCTACCACCTAAACTAGCTTAAGTTATTTAATCATAAGGCTTAATTTTTATGAAATGGATTGTGATGAGAAAACATATGTATAAATGTAGCTCTTACCATGTGCCAAGCATTTGTATATATTACAGCAACCTTATGAGGTACTATTATTAGGTCCATAGTACAGAGGAAGAAACTGAAAGCATAGAGAGGTAAAGGGACCAAGTTTACACCGCTAGTGAATCATGAAGCCAAGATGACAACCCAAGTAGTTTGACTCCAGCATCCCTAATTTTAGCCGCTATCCTATTCTTCCTTCTAAGAAAAAACACATTTCCAAACACATTGTAAGAGCTCAGTACATCATTAGAACAATTATTATTAGCGATACGATAAAAGGGAGGCAGGCAGGAAAGGAAAGCTTTCACATCCGCAGTAATGAGTAAGTTAAACTTGAAGGAAGCCTGGGTAGACAAAGCAATTTCAGACAGAGGGAACAACAGGCAAAGTGTTGGAAGAAGGGACAGGTAATATTGAAAAGAGATTGGGACTAGAGTGAATGTTAGGGAGTCTTGGAAAATGTGGGCCGAACTGTGGGGGGCCATACATACCCAGCTAAAGAATTTGGTTTTCATTGTGTAAGAGATAGAGGAGGGGTAGATTGACAAACTTTAAATAGGAAAATAGGATTATTAGGAGGTTTCTTACTAATGTGATCATTTGTCATTAATAATGGAAGATAACTTTAATGATGTGCAGCTCATGTGTATGGGAACCATTTAATTCTAAATGTTGAGAGTCTTGGTTGTAGTCTGGAAGCCTAATTTCCACTAGCAGGGAAAGAAAAAAGCCTTTGGCTGATATGGAGATTACATCTCCTTTGATGAAATGTATGAACTATGTAGAAAGTATGAAGAAAGTAACTATGAAGAAAGTGTGCCATGTTTTTGCTGCCTCAGTATATCTTCTTAGTGCACCACTTCTGTTTATTTGAATCCCCAAATTCAGATAGTATCTGGAGGAACTTCCATGTTTGGGTCTGTTTGGACTTTTATCTTTTCCCATATTGAAATACATTAAAAATATATTCCATATAATTCTTAAAGTGGACGTGCTCTGAGTGCACAAGAATGCAATTCTTGGTATAACATTTTTTCAAATATTTTTGAGAGTACTATAGGTGCAAGTTAGTGTACAAAGTATCATGGAAGGGAAAAAAAGATACAAAGAAAAGGCAAAGTTAATTAACTATTTCATGTAATTAAGTGATTTTTATAATTTAAATGGGTCCTGTGCACTTTTCTTTACTTTCTGCTTAGCTCAGGCTCCTTCTTGTAATAATCCTGAAAAGTAACTTAGTCTTTCCAAGTACCTCCCCCATCTCCCATGTCTAATGTAAAGCTAAATTGTTGGTTTAACAATTGTGACTGGATTCAATAGATTAGTATAACTGTGGAAAGCTGCTCCAACTCTTTCCCTACGGGTATGTATCACAACATGTACTTTTTGGCAGTCAGTGTAGTGCTACTGTTTTTAAAGACCATGATTCATACAATTCTCTAGTTCAAAAATCTTGGTGTATCATAGAATAACTTTTTAAATTATTGATGTGTTAGATTTCTCACTGAAATGGACAAAATTAGAAGTCTAAATTTATGTGCTTTAAATATCAAACATATTAAATCTAATACATATGTACTCTGCATTTACATGTGTGACTATGATATTATTGGGGTAGAAAAATTGCTTAAGCAATTTTTACTGAATTGGCCTGTTAAATGATTGGAGTGACTGATTATTCTTCATGAAGTCCATTATTTCTTTGACTGAATTAATTTATTTGTCTAATTATTGTAAAGTGAATATATAGTTACAGTATATGTTTGTACTTCCTGTTCAAAGTGGAGAAAATGAAAGCCCTATTACAAGAAAACTACACATTTATGTTCTGTTACAACTTTACAATTTCCTCCTGCCAGACAGATTTGTGGGCATCTTTTTTCTTGTAAGTACTATCACTGTGACCCAAATCTTGTTATTATATGAAATAATTTCTTAGTAATCCTCTTAGTAATCATATCCCCTTACTTCTACAGCAAGATCAATTTTCTAGGGTCTTATTTTCAGGTACTGTTTACTATGCCTTATGAGTACGTAACTTACATAAAACTTAAGGAAGACTTAACCAGTTTAGAGCTTAGAAATGTTCAGTGGCTGTCATATTAAAAGCAATTGATCAGGCTGATGATTTCTTTCTGATACGTTGGTGATAACAATAGTACTATCACTCATACTATTATTTATTGAGAAATTATTATGTTCCAAGTTCCATACAAGGTACTGTACAGGTATTTTCTCAGTTAATCACCACCACAATCCTATGAAATAAATACCATTATCATTCCCATTTACACATGAAAAAAATGATACTTAGAAAGATCGAATGTCATGTGCAAGGTCACACAGCCAGTAAATGGCAGTGTCAGCATTTGAACCTGGACTGTTTTAAGAGCAATTGTTCCTAACAATGAAGCTAAGGTCCCATGTGTGTAATGTGACATATTTGTCCTTGAGCCTATGTCATTTCTTTTAGCTAAGATCTATAGAGCACTTTTCTACATGCTGGGTATTGATCTGAACACTTTACAATGTATTAACTCATTAAATATGCACAATTTATAAGCTAACTGTGATTTTACATATGAAAAAACTGATGCAGAGAGATTAACTTGGCCTAGTCACCCTGAAAGATGCCCACCTGCTGTACTACTGTTGTTATTAGTTTATATGCCCCTATAAAGGCAAATTGATGAGTCATAACTCTAGAGATCTAATTTCACATTTTTTCTGCAGAGCAAAAAAAAAGCTACGTCTTCAGCTTTGACTGCTGTAACATTATATACAATCCAAGGATCAAATGCAGATTACAGTAAGTATACATGAAAGGCAATGCAAAGTTTACAGGGAGTCATTTCTTAATTTGGATTATTTAACTGAAGAAACAGTGGTATCTTTGATCAAAACCATGCTGAAAACTGTCATTGCTAAAGCTTTATAAAACTTAGATTATATTTTGTTTTAAGCTGTTTGTGAAATTTTTCAGTCTTGAGATTTTTGTAATCCTCAAGTCACCTTTAATTAATTTATCAAATCCTTTTAGCAGAATTTGTTTCATTGTTTCTGTGCAGTTACCAAAAGCACTTATTAGTTTTCAGTAATCTTTAAATTATGCTCACTCATGTGACCTAATACTCTGTATATATGATCTAATTTTCAGATACCCCTGACCAAAGGGGAAAATTTGATCCTTTATTTTAATTTCCAGTATAATCTGTACCCTATGGGATACATTATATTCATACACATTTTCCTCCACTAGCCAAAAAGCACTGATGCCATAAATTTATATGAATAGCATAAAATATAACCTACAAATATACCAAGATTAAGATTTGATTGCTGTACTCAACCTAAGGATGTGCCCAATAAACACTGATAAAAGCTGACACTTTTATTTTAGAGTCTAATTAGTTGTTTTAATTTTAATATCCGAGGTTAATCCATCCAACCACAAGGGTAAGTTTCTTATCGTGTCTTAAAGTATTTGATTTTAAGTCTGTGATTACTCTGATTAACTATTTCTTTATATTAAAAAAATGGAGAATGCTAGACAATATTTAAAGTTAAATATATTACATCACCCCTACAAAATTCTCAAGAATAATTAAGAATTCTCATGAAATTCTCAAGAATAAGTATGAATTCTCAAGAGAAACAAGTAAAAAGGCAACATACAATTCATTTTAATCTTTTCTTTTGACATCTCAGACTCACTAGTCAAGATTTAGTTAATTGTGATGATGAATTTGCTAACCACCCTGATTTGATCATTCATATTGTATACATGTATTAAAATACAAGTCTGTATCCCCTCCCCCCAAAAGAACGTGAAAACTAAGGGAAAAATTAGAAAAATATTTAAATCTGCATGATTACATTTTTTAAATTAAAATTTTTAAAACATTTTAAGTTAGCCCATTAACACTGAATATTAATCGTTAGCTATGATTTTACATATCTAATGTATTTTAAGGAAAAAATTAGTCACATATTGGTTTTCTTGATATTTAACACATAAAACTATTGCTTGATAAAAATTATGATGTATTAAAAAACCTAATTAAAACCAAGCTTTTTAAAAAATTTTGTTCTTATAGTCAAATAATACTTTTCTTGAGTTGGTTAAACTTAAAATTGCTGTTTGTCAGGTGAAGAAGAAAGACATTTCATTTAGATAAATAACATGATGAACTTTTTTTTTTTTTCCTTTTTGTCTTTTTTACTGACCGGTAACTACCTCTCGCAGCTTGCTTGGAAAAGAAGGGAGAGCAGAACTGAGCATGCTCAGTTTATTCCTCTCAAATTTAGTAATCAGACAAGCCACTCCACCTCCCCTGGGGCATAGAGGACGAGAATATTAGTTATACTGATTGGTTTCTTCCATGCGGAAAGAAATATCAGAATTGGGAAAGAAGCATTTTAACATCTTCAAGGAAGTCAAGGAACTGTGTTAAGTCCACGGTGTTAGATAATATTTACAAATGTTGAGTCACCAAGAGTGGTGACTTGGAGAGGAAGATGGAAAGTCAGGAGTGCAAATCTTTTTTTCCTTTTTGTCTTTTTTTTTACTGACCGGTAACGGGATCACAACCCTCGGTGTTGCGCCCACACCGCGCTCAGCCAGTGAGCGGGAACTGGTCTCCACATGGGATCCGAACCCTCGGCGGGAGCGCCGCCATGCTCCCAAGCGGCGCACTCTCCAGTGCGCCACCGGGCCGGCCCCATGTTGAAATTTTTAATTGATCATATCAAAAGATAGTGGCTCATTCAACAGCAAAATAATATTGCTTGAGTGTATAATTGAAATAATGGGCTGTGTTTTCTAAAATGAATAAAGAATGGAATGGAAAGCAGAGATTGATCTCTTGAGAGAATAGGAAAGCATTAAAGAGCTTGAGGTCATGGGAGGTTCAACAGCAACTTTAGCAAGAACAAGGGCAAGAGTTAGAAGTAGAAGAAGTTATTTTTAAAGGATGTAATTTCAGAACATGGCATTGTAGATGGAGGTGCTGAAGAAGACATGGTTTATTACGTGATGTGTGAGGGGCACGGAAATAATGAGAGCCAATGTAGAGGCCAAGGAAGTTTGACATTGAGGTTTTAGGTCATTCACATGGGTGTGGAAATCACCAACAAGGATCTTAAGAAAGGAAAATCATAATTCAAAAGTCATAATCCTCAAGAAATCCAGTAGAACTGACTCATTTCATAGCAATACTTTGTTGCAGTGGTCTTTAACAGAACCCACAATATTTCTGGGGTACACCTGAAAATGGATGAAATATTGCCATACCTTTGTTAAGAAGCAAATTTATCACCATAAGTATATTTAATAGTAAATGAGAACAAAATAAATGAAGTAAACATTGAAATAAAAAACTGCAAAGAAAAAACAAAACAAAAACAAATCTTAGAAAAGCACAAGAAGGAAAATATTAAAGAAAAAAATGATAAAATTGGAAGGGTTTTTCTAAGCAGAATTTATTTCAATTTAATATCAAAGTCTTTGAAAAAGCAAATCAAGGATATCTAAATAAGAAGCAAGTTTGTGAAAAAGTAAATAGGAATATCTAATAAAGCAAAAAGGAGAAAACCAGAAATAAAACAAAATTTGAAATAAGGTGACATGAAGTTGAATGTAATCCATTTAAAATCTTGATCAATAGATAATAGATTTTAGAGAAAAAATATAAATTACTAACATTGACTAAAGACAAAGAAAAAATGTGCGTAAAATGATAAGCATAAAATAAATTGGAAAATTTAGGTGGGAAAAGTCATAAAAAATGACTCTATGGCTAGTGAATTTAAGCTAAATTCTTTCCAAGTTTAAGTAAAAAAACAATTCTCATACTATACTATATAAAATTTACTTTAAAAGTTCATAATTTTCATGTCTACTTTCTCTAATCCTATATCATTTAAAAATCTAAGGTAGGGATTTTGTTGTTTATATATTATATATGTTTCTAGTTTTATTGAATTGTATTTGATGATGAAGACTGTATCAGTTATAAATTTGGGACTTTGCTATATTTACTTGGTGCCTTATAATATAATAATGTTTTTATAACATTCATGAAAACACCCACCTCTACCAATGAATCTTTTTATTGGAAAAACAGATAGAGAGCTACTTTTCCTTTCCCCTGTTGCTGATCCCAAGTCATTTTTTTCCTTCCTCTTTCAAAACCACAGTTTCTTTGACACTAATGTCATCAATCTTTATCATCCATGATCTTGCTACCTTCCAGATGGTGCCTTTGTTGTAAGCAGTTTTGTCTTTCAAAGAATTTAAGAAGGAAAAAAATAATCTTTTGTATTTACTCGTTTATTTACCATTTCTTATGACCGTCAATCCTTTCTCTAGCATCTAGACTCAATCCATCTAGTATCATCTCCCCTCAGCCTGAAAAACATCTTTTGGCATATCATGCAGTGGAGGAGAGCTGGCAATAAATTCTCCCAATTTTTGCTTATCTGTAAATATTTTTATTTTACCCTACATATGAAGGTATTTTTGCTTGATCTAGAATTTGAGGTTGACAGTTTTCATTTTTAACACAGTAATGATGTTGTATCATTGTCTTCTGTCTTCCATTGTTTCTGATGAGAAGTCAGCCATTATTTAAATTCCTGTGCTGCTATTTGTTCCTCCCCTCTCCGTCCTATCTGGATGCTTTTGAGATATCTCTATGTTTTGCTTTTAGCCTCTTGACAGTAGTGTGCATAGGTGTGGTTTTCTTTGTATTTTTCTTGCTTGGGTTTTACTGAACTTCTTATTTTGGTAAATCACATTTTTGGGGTCAAATTTGGAAAGTCTTGATTATTATTTCTTTAAATAGCTTTTTCTTCTCCATTTTCATTCTTCTCTTCCTCTGGAATTTCAATTACCCATATGTTGGACAGTGTGATATTGTCCCACAGATCAGTGAGGGTGTTTTCATTTCTCTTCATTTTTTTTTTTCTATTTTCCTGATTAGATAACTTTTACTTATCCATTTTTATGTTTACTGACCCTATCTTCTGTCATCAACATGACCATGGGCTTCTTCTATTAAGCCTATTCAGAATTTTTTTCATTTCAGTTATTGTACTTTTCAGTTCTAGAATTTCCACTTGGTTCTTTTCTTTCTTTTAATAGTTTCTATTTCCCTCCTGAGATTACCTGTTCATTCATTAAGATTATATTTGACTTTGTGTCTTTCAGCATATTTATAAAAACTGCTTCGAAGTCTGTCTGATAAATACAACATCTGGACCATCTCAGGATTGGCTTCTATTGATTGCTGTTTTTCCAAACTATAAGTCATACTTTTCTGTTTCCTTTCCTTCCTGGGAATTTTTGATGATATACTGAACACTTTAGATGATATGTTGTCAAGACTGAGTTTTGTTATTTACCTTTGAAATGTTAGTTTTGTTTCTATAAACAGTTCCATTACTGGGCTCATCACCTTAAACTTTTGTTTTAGGCTTGATTTTGTACTGTTTAAGGGCAGAGGTGTGGAATGCCTTAAGCCCCACTACCTTGACATGACCCAGCCTCTGTCTCCCATGCTGATATTGTTATTGTGTGGTTTAAGTTTTGTTACAGCAGTCTAGAGTAGGTTTTGCTGTTAAGCATGGTTCTTATTTCTAAGTGGCATGGATTTTTTTTTTCTTTTTCTTTTTTTTTAGCTGAATGCCTGTGGCATTAACAAGGTCTCTCCCTCTGGCTAGCCACAACTCCAACATCCTCAGCCATGCTCAATCTTTGGTATCTTTGTTCCATTTTCAACTCTGCAGAAGCCACAAGTCTTGCATACACTTGCTTAGTGTATGTGCAACCCAGCTCTTGGCCAAAGACCTGCAGGGAACCCCCTCCTCCCACCCACCTCCACTGACTTCTGAGGAGCTCCTCTGTGCAGCCCTGTCCTCTCTAGGGCACTTTTCTGTAAATTCAAACTGGTTTAGCAGTCCCAAACATGAATCTTTGCCTTCTTGGTTCTGTGGGACCACTGTGATCTTCTTGCTCTGGAGTCCCTGCTCCTTACATGCTTAATTCCATGGCTCAGTACTTAAACCACTTCCATCTGCTGCTGTCTCCATTGTTCTTGTCACCAAACTACCTGGTTGAGAAACTGTCCTCAGTCGAAGAGCAGGGGTAATTGTGGTACTTACCTCATGGATTTCCCTTTTTGCAGCAATTTCAGTTTTGCATGCCTGTCGTCCAATGCTTGAACCCAGTTGCCTCGGGTATCTTGTCTAGTTTCAAAATTCCTTATGGCAGGAAGGCTAGTCAGGTACGTGTTACTCCATCAAGGCCAGAAGTGGAACGTCTCTGACACTGCCTTTTATAATTTTATAAATGCTTTTTATACATGTTCTTATAAAAAACAATAAATCTTTTATAACTTCATACTCTTTTATAACTTTAACATCTGGCTCACTCTTTTTCTTCATCAACTCCTCCTCTCATTGTCCTCTTTATCTTCAACATCCATACATATTATTCTTCCTACCTTTTTAGTACCTTGACTACCTCAACTCTAGCAATCTTTTCCTACACTTCATTTTAGTGACTCATTTACATGGTTCTTTTGCAGACATTGTCAACACTAATTGCGCCACCTCCGAACTGTCAGTTTTAAACATTCTACTACTCATCTGCTAACTCTTATCCTTCCCATTCATTTATTCTGATTCACCAACCTAGCTATACTTCAACCCTGCAGGCATCTCCAACTCTTTGTTCCAACCGCTGTTTTACTGTATCTCAGTTCCATGATGTTATCACCCTGGTCCTTACATGCTTAGATTCCATGGCTCAGTATTTAACTTGTTTCCATCTGCCACTCACTTCTTGTCACCAAAGTACCTGGTTAAAGATTTGTGTATGCTGCTCCAGCATTGAAGTCACTCATCTTCTCCTAATTGTTGTTTTACTTACTCTGCTTCTGCTACACTGACCTCTGCATTGTTCCTTAAACACACTAGACTTATTCCTACCTCATGGTATTTACACTGGCTTTGTCCTCTTCCAGGACTGTATACACTTCCTCGCTATCCATGTGGCTTTCTCACCTTCGATTCTCTGCTCAAATACACCTTCTAAGTGAGGCCTGTGCTGCTTCCCCTATTTATAATTATATGTATGATCTTCACCCCAGAAATGCTTTGTATCCCCTACCCTGCCTTACTTTTTCTCTTTAGCACTTATACACTTCTTATATACTATATAGTTTAATTTTGCTTGTTGTTTCTTTTTCCAATGTAATAAGAGCTCCATGAGAACAAGGATTGTTATCTGTTTTGTTCATTGCTGTATTTCCAGGACTCACAATAGTGAGTGGAACATGGAAGGTAATTATCAGTAGTTGTTTGTTGAAAGAAAGGATGCTGAAAGGAAATTACATATCTGCACTACCGTGTCTTAATTTAAATATGTGATCAAAAATTTCAAAAAGGCAGTGAACAATATCATTATATTTACCTACTAAATTAGCTTTCCCATTCTCTGAGCTAATTATTTCACAAAACTTCTTTTCCCTCTTCTTATATTCAATTTCTTCAACCCTCTTTCCCCATTTTCCACTAATGACCTACATTTATGCTTATTTACAAAGTAAATGCAGTAAAAAAGGTACCCCCATCTTCCCATTATCAAATCCACCAAAATACATATGAGAGTACTTCAAAACGTTTGTGGAAAAAATAGAATTGAAAGATAATAGGAATCTTTCCATGAACTTTTTTTTTTTTTTTTTGTCTTTTTCCGTGTCCGGCAACGGATCGCAACCCTCAGTGTTGCCCCCGTACCGGACCGGGGACCGGCAACAGGATTGCAACCCTCGGGGTTGCTCCGTGCCTCGCTCAGCCAGTGAGCGGGAACTGGTCTGCATGTGGGATCCGAACCCTTGGGCGGGAGCGCCGCCGCGCTTCCCAAGCGGTGCACTATCCAGTGCGCCACCGGGCTGGCCCTTTCCATGAACTTTTTTTTTTTTTTTTTGTTTTTTTCCGTGCCCGGAAACGGATCGCAACCCTCAGTGTTGCCCCCGTACCGGACCGGGGACCGGCAACAGGATTGCAACCCTCAGTGTTGCCCCCCTACCGGACCGGGGACCGGCAACAGGAATGCAACCCTCGGGGCTGCTC
>NW_007729129.1:232202-234739 GCF_000696425.1 Galeopterus variegatus
TTCCACTAATGACCTACATTTATGCTTATTTACAAAGTAAATGCAGTAAAAAAGGTACCCCCATCTTCCCATTATCAAATCCACCAAAATACATATGAGAGTACTTCAAAACGTTTGTGGAAAAAATAGAATTGAAAGATAATATGAATCTTTCCATGAACTTTTTGAAGTACCCTAATATGCCTCTTCCCTCATACTGTGCATTCCTTCTTGGTGCAATTGGTATTTATATTTACTTCTTTATTCACGCTGTGCATCCCCTTCTCTCTTGGCTTATGTGGATTTTGCTGCTACATTTATTCCTTTTCTATGCTCCAGCATTGATTTCTCTGTCTCTAATGAATCATTTTCATTTCCACTAGCATGCTAACATTCTCCAAGATCATGCAACCAAAAATCAATAAATAGATAAATAACCAATATGCAAAAAAAGTCCTCTCCCAACTCTTCGTTCATGTGTGCAGGTGAATGCTTTAAAAGAGTTATTTATATTTGTTCCCTCTACTTTTCTACTTTCCTTTCTAGTCTCACCTCAACCCATTACCTTTGGTCAATTGATCTAACCACTCTGCTGAAAAGGCTTATATTAAGGTAACCAGTTATTGCCATCTTGGAAAATCCTATTGACTGAACTCTATTTTCATCTTACCAGTCTTCTCAGGATCATTCGACACAACTGTTCTATTTTTCCTGCTTGAAATTCTTCATTTCTTTGCAATTCCATGACACGTATTACTCCTATTTTTCTTTTAATTCATGAAATATTGCTTCTTAGATAGATTCCTTTACTGGCACCTCCTCTTCTGTTGGATTTCTAAATGCTAGAGTATCCCAAGACTCTGTCCTTGACTTTCTTCTATTCTCTGTGTATTCTTATGGACAATGTTACTGTGAATATTCTTGGACAAATACTGTGGTTATAGATTTTTGTAAGGTTTTCTGAGGTGTGGAATCGTTGTGACTTAGGGCATGCACATCTTTAATTTTACTAGAGAAAAATTGTTTTCCAGAATGTTCATAACAATTTAGACTCTCACTTTACTTTATATAAGTTTCTATTGATTTACATGCTTGCCAGTATTATGCATTTTCAGGCTTTCAAATTTTGTCAGTCTGTAGTTTTAAAATATCTTAGATTTTCATTTTCATTTTTTTGATTATTAATGAGCTTGTGCATCTTTTTCTGAATCAATTTGCGTTTTTATCACAGATTTATCATAACTACAATTTTAATAAATTTTCCTACTATAATACATCTTCCGAAATGATTGATAGACATGTCATCTTGTACAGCATTAAATACTGATTTCCATGATATAAATGATATATTTTCATTCAAGATGGTATTAATATCATAAAGATATAAACTTTATGGCAAATTAGTTATTGAGACACCTAATCGTTTACTATACTTTTGTCTATAATTCCCTATATGGCTACAACAGGGATGGGTGAATTTTTCTGTAAAAGGCCAAATGGTAAATATTTTAGTCTCTGTTGCAACTACTCAACTCTACTGTAATAGCAAAAAGGTAGTCATAAACAATATGTAAATAAATGAACATGTAGTGTTCCAATAAAATTTATTTTCAAAAGCAGGTGGCAGGCTGGATTTAGCTCTCACGGTGTAGTTTACCACCCTCTGCACAACAAAATTAGAATGAGAAATCTTACCAAATTTCCTACTTAAATTAAAATATAGTATGCCTACAGAACCCCCTTGATCTACTTCATAATCTATTAATCTGTAAAAAATAAAAAATGATTGATTTAACACACCTCTTTTTGGTAAATCTTATTGAGTCCTGGTCATCATCAGTTCCTCTTTAAAGTACTTCTATTTTAACCTTTATCACTCATTTTGTGACATGACTAAGATCAATATCCAGCTTGCTAGTACATGATTTATAGACATTAACTTCTCCTTCACCCCCTCACTTTTGGGCAAATGAAACTACACATCCCAAGTTTTATCTTTCCTTGCCATTTTCCTTGATTCTTCAAAGAACACTAGTTGTTCTGTGAACATATTAAGTTCTAATCCATTTGAATGAGAGGACTTGATAAGTTTAATAAATAAGATGCATAGTATTATTTTATTTATTTTGGATTTTACTTATTTTTTCTGACTTTTTATTATGAAATCTTCAGATAGACCCACTACCTATATTTCATGGGTGTTAACATTTTTCTATATTTGATTTATCTTATATCTCTGTTTGTGTATATATGTATGTATGTATTTTTGTCTAAACCATTTGAAAGTAAGTTGAAAGCTCATTACTCTTTACGATTAAGGTCATTTTCCTTCTTGACTAACTTATAATGATTACACTAAGAGTAGTATCAGAATTCTTTAATATGCCCTAATATGTAGTCAATTTTCAAAAATATCAAAAATATCATTCCATAATATTTTAAAAATTATTTGTTTTTGTTTTCTATTGTGACAAAATATACACAATGCAAAATTTTCTATTTTAACCATTTTAAAGTGTACAATTTATTGGTATTAAGTACATTCACAATGTTGTTCG
>NW_007729129.1:235566-238343 GCF_000696425.1 Galeopterus variegatus
ATTCTACTTCCTGATTCTAAGAATTTACCTATTCCAGATACCTCATATATGGGGAATCATGCAATATTTGTCCTTTGGTGTCTGCCTGTTTTCACTTAGCATAATTTTTCAGGGTTCTTCCAGTCATAGTATGTATCAGAGCTCTTTTTCTTTTCATGCTTGAATAATATATATATATTATTTTGTTCATCAGCCTGCTCAAATCTGCTGTTGAATCTCTCAGTGAATTTTCTCTTTAAGTTACCATCTTTCGGGTCCACCGCTGGCTGACCCAAACAGCCCTAGAAAAAAACACCTCGTTATCAGTCTTTCCCTAGGTGGGCGAGTGAATTGCCTGGATTCCTCTTTCCCTCCGGTCCCTGTTGGGAGGAGACGGGGAAGAGAGCCGTGAAGAGAGGTGAGCACAGCCGCCGGCCCCAACCAGCCCCTTAAAGGGCACTCAGATGTGGTGGGGGTTCTGTCGAGCAGTTCCGTTTATTATCACACAAGCACTTGCTTTTAAAGGCAAATGGGGAAGGGAGGTTTTTACATCCTCCAATCAGCTTAAAGGTTACGAGAGGATGCATCCTGTCTCAATGCCTCGCTATTGCAATCACGCAGTGTTCACAAGCGTGGATGTGCATATTTGGCCAATAAGGGCTAAGGCAAGGTTCCCACAGACACTCCCACCCTACTTCCTCCCGGCACCGTCTTAGGCTGCCAATTTAATATGCCCTTGTTGGCCCATAATGGCGCCATTGTAATGTCACTTCAGGTGACGTTTTTCAAGGCCCAACAACTATCCTTTTCAGCTCTGGAATTTCTGTGTGGTTCCTTTTTATAATTTATAGCTTTTTTATTGATGTTTTCATTTGGTTTATTCATTTTGTTTCCTTAATTTTATTTAGCTCTCTGTCAATGATTTTTTTTTTTTTTTTTTTTGTGGCTCATTGAGCATATTCAAGACAGTTGATTTAATATCTTTGACTAGTATTTCCAGTATCTGGGCTTTCTCAGGGATAGTTTTTATCAAATTTCTTTTTCCCATGAACAGGCTATCCTTTCCTGTTTCTTCATATGTTTTATAGGTATTTTTTTGTTGTTGTTGTTGAGAACCTGACATTCTGAGTGTTATTATGTGGTAACTTTGGAAATCTGAATCCTTAGCAATTACTGACTTTTGCTTTTTGAGGTTTGAAACCACACATTTATTACTTTTTCAAATATTTTTGCAAAGTATATTTCCTTGTTGTGTGTGGTCACTAAAGTTTCTGTTCCATCTCTTCAGTCAGCCAGTAAGCTGGCAAAGACTTAATTAAATGTCTGGCTCCAATATGGGGGAAAACAGGGTTTGTCTCTAAATCTTTCAGTCAAAGCCATTGCTGCTGAGAGAACTGAAACCAAAGCAAGCATGTATACTGGTTCTTCAGGGCACTACCTTACCATCCAAAACACATTACACAAAATTTTTAGAGGACAAGATACCCATTTCTCACCCTGGCACCAGACAACTCCTCCAGGAACATGAGTTGCTATCCCTATATTCCCATATCTGTAGTGGGGCTGAGGAAGGGAGTGTGGCAATTGGTTTGCACATGAAGCCCACTTTTAGGAAAATTTAGCAGATTTTCTTTTCATAAAGGACTGTCCTGATCACTGTAAGTGTCCAATTAGGTTTTAGAGTTCCAAACTAATTGACTCTAATTGATCTTTTCAGCTGAATGGTTGCTTCAGTGGAGGGAATGACTCCTAGGGTTTCCTACTCTGCCATCTTGCATTTAAGGTTATTTTATGAACCAGTATCCAATTAAAGTTTATGTATTACTTTTGGTTGTTATGTCTCATTTAATCTAGAATANCAGTATCCAATTAAAGTTTATGTATTACTTTTGGTTGTTATGTCTCATTTAATCTAGAATAACCCTCTCCCTTTTAAAATCCTTTATGACAATTATTTTGGGGGATATTAGGATTTTTTTTTTGGTAGAATATCCTAAATTTCAGGTATATCTGATTATCTAACACTGGGATTTTTTGTTAATTGGAAATTAGGTCTAAAAGCTTATTTGGCTTTAGGTTAAACACTATTGATAAGAATAATTTATGTCAAATCATATTATATAAAGAGAGAGACACATAATATCAGGATGTCCAACAAGGCAAAGATTGGCCTCTTTGTGAAGGTAGGACCACCAGATCTCTTCAATATAAAGGTTTATTTTCCCCTTTCTAGTTATTAAGTAATCTGTGGGTAACACTTGGCACTTTGCAATATTCTGTTCCCCAGCACCTCTCAACCTAATGGTTTTAACATTAATTGCTTGAATAAACTGATTCTTTTTTCTAAATATTTTGTTCTTTTTAATCTGAATGTCATTATTGAGGTGAGAGAACAAGTGAATAAATTAAAAATCTAGGAGGTGTTTTTGTTTCTTTCCACTATCCATTAACATTCAAACATCTATCTCAAACAGGGCCTAACCCTTTCTTGTTTGTTTGGTTTTTCCTTACCATTTATTGGCATAAACCTTTAGCTGACTAGAGGATCTCACCTTCATAATTCATCCAAGTCAGCATCTTACATCCATCCTTGGCTGTGTGTTCATTCTTCTTGCTGTTGTACACATCTTAATTCTCTGAGAACACTTTAGAGACACTCATTTATTTCTTCATTTACCCTCAACCTTCTACCTCATTGGAATAATTAATCATGGCTTAGATAATTACATTTTTAGAGCTTTCAGAGTCTCTTAATCCATTTTCTTAAGAGAGGCCCAGAAGTTAGAATCAAATCCTTT
>NW_007729129.1:239269-245239 GCF_000696425.1 Galeopterus variegatus
CTTTCAGAGTCTCTTAATCCATTTTCTTAAGAGAGGCCCAGAAGTTAGAATCAAATCCTTTTCTTTATATTCCAGGTCTGCCTCAAATAATTATACAAAGGAAGCTTTCCCCATTCCTCTGAACTTACCTATTTTTTTCTCGTGATAATTTTTTCATTGCTAATGTATTTCTCCCTGTTGTTTGAAATTAATTCTGGTGTGGCCATCTCCTTCCATGCTTCTAATTTCAGATCAATAAAAATATCAGCAAGATAATACTTTGACAGATATTCTACTTTGAGCTAATGAGTCTTTGTCAGCTCTTTGAATGGAAAGAGTTTCCTGTCACTGTTATATGTTAATACTGTGTCAGTTTTACTGTCTGTTTCTCCCTTCTTTTAGCTTTACCCAAATGGACTCTAATATTTTGCTTTCTCCTATAACTTTATTACTTTATAATGGGTATATAATTATTGACATCCTCTAACTTTCCACTCAACGTATATATATGTATATTTTAAATTCTTAAAGTCATTTGATATCTTTTAAATTTAATATTTGATGCTGATAAGGGTATATCAAAATAGTGAAGAGACATTCCCTATATATTGCTGATGAGATTTTGTTAGTGCTACAGTCTCACTGGAGAGCAAATTTGGCTATACACACATACACACACACATAAATACGTACAAACAAACATACATACATACATGAGAGGTCTTCAAAAAATTCATGGAAAGATTTATATTATCTTTTAATTCCAATGCACATACATACCTTGACTTCATCTTTTCTGGTTCGGCTGCCCTTTATTCTTTTCTCTTGCCCAATTGCTCTGGCTAGAACTTCCAGTACTGTGTTAGGTAGGAGTGGTAAGCATAGGCGTACTTGTTTTGTTTCTGTTCTTAGAGGAAAATCTTTCAACTTTTCTCTGTTAAGGAAAATGTTAGCTGTGTGTTTGTCATATATGGCTTTTATTGTGTTGAGATACCTTCCTTCTATACTTATTTTGCTGAGAGTTTTTATCATGATGGGATGTTGAATTTCATCAAAAGATTTTCTGCATCTGTTGAGATAATCACATGGTTTTTGGTCTTCATTTTGTTGATGTGGTGTTTTACATTTACTGATTTGCATGTGTTGAACCATCCTTGCATTCCTGGGGTGAATCCCACTTGATCATGGTGAATAATCTTTTTGATGTGCCATTGGATTCTGTTTGCTAGTACTCTGTTGAGAATTTTTGCATCCTCATCAAGAATATTGGCCTGTAGTTTTCTTTCTTTGTTGTGACTTTGTCTGGTTTTGGTATCAGGGTGATGCTGGCCTTACAGAATGAGTTTGAGAGAATACTCTCTGCTTTCATTTCTTCAATCATTTGAAAAGAATTGGCATAAAATGTTCTTTAGAAGTTTGGTAGAATTCAGCAGTGAAGTTTTTCAGTCCTGGTCTTTTCTTTGCTGAGAGATTGTTGATTACTGATTCAGCCTTGTTGCTCATTATTCATCTGTTCAGGTTTTCTATTTCTTCTTGGTTCAGTTGGTAGGTTATATGTGCCCAGATTTATCCATTTCCTGTAAATTTTCAAATTTGTTGCCATATATTTGTTCATAATAGACTCTTATAATTCTTTGTATTTCTGTGGAATTAGTTGTAATATCTCTTTTTTCATTTTTGGTTTTTGTTATTTGGGTCTTTTGTCTTCTTTTCTCAGTTAGACTAGATAATGGTTTGTCAATTTTATCTTCTCAAAAAACCAACTTTATGTTTCATCAATCTTTTGTACAATTTTTTTTTTTTTTTTTATGGTCTGTATTTCATTTAGTTCTGCTCTGGTCTTTACTATTTGTTTCCATCTATGAATTTGGGGATTGAATTATTCTTGCTTTTCTAGTTCCTTGAGGTGTAATGTTGGGTTATTTACTTGAGATCTTTCAACTTTTTTGATATAAACACTTATTGCCATAAACTTCCCTCTTAGTACTGCTTTTGCAGTATCCCACAGGTTTTGGTATGATGTGTTTCTACTTTCCTTTATTCAAAAAAAGATTTTTTTTATTTTCTGCTTTATTTTTTGTATGACCCATTGGTCTTCCAGGAGCATATTGTTTAATTTCCATGTATTTCTATAGTTTCCAAAGTTTTGCTTGTTATTGACTTCTAGTTTTATTCCATTGTGGTCTGAAAATATACTTTATATGATTTCAATATTTTTAAATTTGTTGAGACTTGATTTATGGTCTAACAGGTGGTCTATCCTGGATAATAATCCATGTGCTGACGAGAGGAATGTATATTCTGCAGTTGTTGGATGACACGTTCTGTAAATGTCTGTCAAGTCCATTTGGTCTAAAGAGCTTAAAAATAATATTTCTCTGCTAATTTTTTTTTGTCTTCATGATATGTGCAATGCTGAGAAAGGGGTGTTGAACTCTCCAACTATTGTTACTTTGGGGGGTCTATCTGTCCCTTTAGATCCAATAATAATTGCTTTATATATCGGGGTGCTCTTATGTTGGGTGCATATATATTTAGAATTGTTATATTCTCTTGCTGAATTGATCCCTTTATCATTATATAATGTGCTTCTTGGTCTGTTTTTATAGTTTTTGGTTTAAAGTCGGGTGCATATATATTTAGAATTGTTATATTCTCTTGCTGAATTGATCCCTTTATCATTATATTGTGCTTCTTGGTCTGTTTTTATAGTTTTTGGTTTAAAGTCTATTTTATTTGATTTAACTATAGTTATTCCTGCTCATTTTAGGTTTCCATTTGCATGTAATATCTTTTTCCATCATTCATTATTAGTCTATGTGTGTCTTTACTGGTGAAGTGAGTTTCTTGCAGGCAGCATATAGTTGGGTCTACTTTTTTAATCCATTCAGCCAGTTATACTTTTTAATTGGTGAATTTAATCCACTTACATTCAAGGTTGTTATTGAAAGGTATTGCCTTACTCCTGCCATTTTATTAATTTTCTTAAGGTTGTTTTATATTTCTTTTGTTTCTTTCTTTCCCTTTTATTGTTTGTCTTTGCTGTTTGGGTTTTTTGTTTGTTTGTTTTTGGAGTTTTTTTGTGGTGATAAGATTCAGTTTCTTTCTCTTTCTCATTTGTGTATCTGCTATAATTGTGAGTTTCGCTCTTTCTTGTGTATTCATAATGGTAGTTATTGCTCTTCTGACAAGATTCTGTGTCCTTGATGATCACAATGAATGCTATAGTTCTTCTTTGAGAAAGGTCAGTAAGTGAGCCAGAATAGACAATCTTTTGGGCTATCTTAATAGCATAAAATTGTCTTATAATTAGGATGCAGTGCATTTTTCTGATTTTACTGTAGATTTACTCCCACTGTCATAGCTGCCAGGAAGTGTCCACAAGTTTTAACGCATCTGAATCTGCTACTCTCATAACAGAATAGGAGCTCCCTATAGTAACATTTTCTGTAGGTTTTCATGTAATTAGTAGGACACCGAAAGGATTCCACAGATTCCTATTGCTCTCTTCCAGCCTTGGCACTACCCTATGTATAACTTAAGAGAAATGGACTCTCAGTTCCTTATCTCCTGAAATTTGTTTCTCCACACTTCCTCACTCACCCACTTTCATGGTCATACCCTTGAATTTATCATTGCCAACATCTTTGTGACTCTCCATAATCTCAACATCAAGTATCTCATTGTCTGAAAACTACATCTGATCTTTCCCATTCATATCCTCTGAATGTCTATGACACCAAACAACTCTTTGACCTCATTGGCACCTCTAATTCATTGACCCTGCCACCTCCATAGTGCTTTCCCAGAAAACCCTCAACTCTTCATTACAACTTACTCTCTGAATATTCTTGTGCCCAGGAAGCTAACCATAGCTAGAGGAAAGTATACAATCATGACTACTTTTTAAAAAGACTTTTAACAACCACGAATCTCAAATGGACTCAGTGGTGGCAGGAAACAAATTACAAATCTGTAATTCCTTTGTCCTTCCATTATGTTAGGCCATTATTTCACAACTTATCTCCAAACTTCCAGCCCTCTTCCCCAATTATTCTTGATGGATGATCTTACTGCCTATTTCCCTGAAAAATTAAAGCAATTAGAAGAGATCTTTCATGTGTTCTCACCATGACTTCTACCAATCTCTATCAGTACCTTATTGTCTTCCTTTTTATTACCATGATTGAACTGTCTGTCATCTTTACTAAGGCAACTCTTTTCTTATGCATTGTACTCCATCCTCTATCATCTGCTCTAGGTTCACTCTCTTGAACCCCTTGCTCCTGCATTAACAATTTTTCCTATACCCATTATAATCACTCCCATCAATGAAGAACCCTCCCTTGATGTCTCAATCCTTTCTACTTTCTACCCCAATTCTCTGCTGTTTTCTTAGCAAATCTCCTCAAAAATGTTAATTATATTCGTGATCTCCATTTCCTTTACTCCTCTTTTCTCTTGAACCAATTCCAATGAGGTTCTTATCACTTCACTGAAACAGCTCATATTAAGGTTATCAGAGACTTTTGCATTGCCAACCCTGTGGTCAGTGTTTCTTTTAATCCTCATCTTACTCAACCTATAAGCAGCATTTGCCATCACTCATATCCTTCTTAAAATGTTTCTTTCACCTGGTTTTCAGAATACTTTCTCTCAGTCCTCTTCCTGTCTCCTTGGCTGTTTTATTTCATTCTCTTTTGCTTTTCTTTTTACCTTCCCAACATTTGTGGAATCCACAGGATTTAACCCTTGTATCTTTTCTCTAGCTACCCCTACATCTTAGGTAGAATCATCATTATAACAAATTATACCTCCAGCCTCTGCTGAACCCAGATCTCACACATCCAACTGCCTAATTAATACCCATCTGGGTATTTAATAGGCTTTGCAAATTTAACACATCCAAAATGGAACTCTTTGGTTTGCACACTCCCCCAGCCCCACCAATATGATACACTCACCCTCCCCTTGTCTTATTGAAAGGAAAATTCATCTTGTAGTTTCTCAGGCCAAAATTCTCAGAGTTGTTCTTGGTTCCCCTCTCTCTTCATAGCTAAACCATTGGTAAATTCTGACAGCTCATGCTTTGACATATGTCTAGAAGAGTCTGACTGCCACTTATTACTTCCACTACTATAACCCTTTCCCAACTCACCATATTTTTATTTGGATGTTTGCAATTGTTTCTTATTATCCTTGCATCTTGTCTTGCCCTTTATAATGTATTCTTCACACACAACCAGAATGATCCTTTTAAAATATGTCAGATCATGACACTCCTCTGCAGAAAAGACTTCAAGGCTGTCCACCTCAAACAGGATGAACCCCGTCTGAACTCCTTTACTATTACTTGCCTCTTTGCTCCTGTCATATGGGCCTCTTTGCTATGCCTTGAACCTGCTAAGCATACTGTGCCTCAGGCCCTTCAAAATGCTCTTCTCTCTGATCTCTTGTTCAAGCACTCCCAGTATCAGTCCTTTACCCTTTATTCTACTTTGTTTCCCTTAATTTCCCTTATTACCACCTAGAAAAATCATACATTCATTTGTGTATTTGTTTATCCATTTCCCCCAACAAAACATAAATTTCACAAGAGAAGAAGTTGTGTTTTATTCAGTGTCATATCCCTAAGTACTATAAAAGTATTTGGCACACAATAGTCACTCAAAATAATTTCCGAATGAACATACATAATTTGATAGAAGTGAGATAATCCCATTCCTCATATCATGAAGAAATTAAGACATATCGGTTTACTTCCCTTCAATTTGTTCTAGATCCTTACCCCAAATAATTAAAACAATTTCTTTATAAATTTATTTTGTTCTTAAAATTTAGTGACTAAACCAAGGCCCAAAGAATATTTGTAACTTATTGAAGATCAAAGAACTCATCAAGTACAAAGAAAAGGTCTCAAAGACTTTCATTAGTCAACTGAGTAAAATATTCTTTGAGACTTGGTATTTCTGTTTAGTGATGATATCATCT